>NW_026562502.1:407500-467500 GCF_027474105.1 Poeciliopsis prolifica | reverse complement strand
CCCACATATTTTGACAAATCTAAACATATTTGTTACTCTTCTATGAGTAATCAAAGGCAACAGAAGCTTACGCTAACAGGCTAGTGTTTCAAACCTCAAAACAGAGGTTTGAAACACTAGCTAGCTACTGCTAGCTAACGTCACAAAACCAAAAAGTTTAATTTATCCATTTGATCAAATTTAAGCAACCCATATTATTTTAAATTTAGGTTAACAAGACCAAATGTTCTGGTTTATATGTAATTCAGAATGTTATTTAATCCAGCCTAATCTAGACAAAATACACCTGATTTAGCTGCTAACAGCTAAACTAGCTGCTGGTCAACTAGAAAACACATAAGTGTTGTTTATTTATTAAACCAGAAGTTAGCTAACCTGACTATGATTTAGTTGATATATTATCTGATTGAACTAAAATCCCCAATTCTTCTCTGAATGTTGCTAGCTTAACATAAGCTAGTTGTTCCTCTGGTCTGATCAGCTCGGTAAACTAATGAGCCATTTTAAGTGATTATCTAAAACCTTAGCTGAACTGGCCTTCTTAGGTTTACTTTGTGATTCAATATTTAAGCTAACATTAGCTAAATGTGAATCAAACTTGCATGATAAAATGACAGCATCAGGTTTAGATGCTAGCACATTTGTCTCAAAATGTGAAATGTTTTCTTTAAATCTGCTTCAATGTCAGATTGTTGATACATTGCAGCGTCGCTCCTGTCAGATATTAAAGTTTAATAAAACAAATACTGCTCAAGCTAACCATGACGTACTCTGGACAAACTTTAGCTGCATTTAGCACTGGCTAGCTCAGTTGATCTTGTACAAAATTAACTTTACCTTTAGTTTTCTCATCATAAATGATGTAAAAATGATTATTTTAATATCTTATGCCCATTTCCTGAAATGCTGAGACTTTCTTAGCTGATCTGTTGTTTCTCCCACAGTAAACCTTACGCCAAGCGGCCGCGGTCTCACCAGAAACCGCAGAATGCGTTCTACTGAACTGGCATCAGAAAGTGTTTTTACCAAATGCAATGTCTTTATTTTAACTTAAATTTAGGAACGTGTGGGTCTAATCTGCTCAGGTCAAAGGTGAGTCCTGTCACCACTCCAGACTGTAATTATTAGGGTTAGGGTTCTGATAGCTGGTGTGACCCCAGCCTCTGCATGCTAACCGCTAGCACAGCAAACATTTGGCTAACGTCCCGTCTGCTGCTGAGTCAACCTGCTGCCATTAAAAACGAGAAGCCATCCGTAGCGGCGGCTCTGGACCGGCGGCTCTGGACCGGCGGCTCTGGACCGGCTCGATGCCGTGGCTTGTTTTATTGATTGTGTGGAGTCACATGAATTAGTTCCTCAGGCTAAATGGCGGCCCGACTATCCGTCCTGATGGCGTGTCAGCACCGCGCCGGCCGGTGAGGCCTGGCCGACTCAGCATCAATAATTCATGGCTGACTTTAATACGATGTAATTCCACAATTGTAAGTTGGCGAGTTGCCATCAAAATTTCATCATTGTCTTCATTTCAGGTCAATGGCGTGTTGAATATTTCATGTTATTGACCTCTGGGTGAGGTGGCGTGTGATTGGACGAGCTGTCTCTCCCTCTGGGCCAACCAGGCTGCCGAAGCGCCACCAAAGATCCAATTCTGCTGTTTTCTTCTGATGAATGCAAACTCGGTCCTGGACGTGGTGTTTTCAGCATGGAGGAGTAGCTTTCACTGTTTCTAAATTATGTTTTATCAGTTGGACGTATCGTCTTGTGTTTTACTTCTGTAACTTTGTGTTTCTTCTCTTCCTGTTAAAACGCCAGCCATGTCAGTACGGTGGGCAGGGCGGTGAGCAGCAGGCCGAGGCCCCTGGCGGATCTGGCCGCGCCGTTTCCGCCGCCACACAGTTCAAACAAACTCCCACGGAAATTCAGGTTGCGGGACTCCTTTTTCAGTTTCTCCCAGAGGTCCGTCCCGCCCCCTCCTGGCAGTCGGCCAGCGCCGTCGTGGCACAGGAATGGAAGTTATCCCAGTAACTGGCGAGAGAAAACAGAAACCATTAGCACTGCAGGTCTTTTGACTGGAGTGGGAAGCCGCCGCTAAACCACTCAGAGCCCAGGCTGGTGGCCGATCCAAAGCCAGCAATGAAAACCTTCTGGACTTCATCGACTTGATGGAGTCCAACTTACTGCAGTTTCCCTTCAGCACAGAAACACATTTCAGAGACTGTGGCTCAGCAGCGGAGAGATGCTGTGTGTTTTTTAAAGTGCTATAATGTAGGAGGCAGATCATAATATTACAATCTAAAAACATTTTATTCAGATCGCTGAGGAGACTCAACAAACAATAAACTGCAGTCTAACTACAATACGATTAAAAATCAATTAGATTGAATTTCTCTAACATCTCAAATTAAAGCAGTTTTGGTGAAACTATCGCCTTCAAACAAGAAACGGAGCGAACATGACGACCTCATCTTCACACATTTAAAATATTTTAGGAACCTCCACCTAATAAAATATTGACGAGTGAACTAGTTCACGCTGGCAGCGCCACTTCAGCTGAGAATATTTAATCTAAACATGAATAATTCAGCTCTAATCCGTTTGAACCTCTAATGAGATCCGGATGGTTCTGGTCTGACTGGATCAGTGGCGCCACTTTAAACGTTTAATTCAAACATTTCAGAAAGAAAAACTAAACCAAACACCAGAGACTGGTCAGAGCCTCGACACCAGTAACACCTTACTGGTCCGATTACAGAACCATTGGAACTGGATTATTCTGGTTCCATGTTCTGGATTATTCTGGTTCCATGTTCTGGATTATTCTGTCCAATGATGAGATTTTTAGTGAAAAAATAACTTTAGTGTTGGAAAACTGCAGCTTTGTTGATGAAAACCTGGACTAATTTATTCTACGCTGATGACTGAGGCTTTACAGCAAAGTTGGAATTTGGGGAAAAGTTATTGTTTCTGCAACAAACCAAATAACTTTGGTGAAAATCACGTTGAACTCTCATGTTAAGAAGCTGATTATTTTATTTTTACGTGTCGTAAACTCAGATTAATGTTATAATCCCAGTTAGAATCCAGGAAGTGTTTGTGAGATCGTAGAGCAGCTCAGTGAGTGACTCCAGGGGGCGCTGTGGTGGTCCGCCACAGCGCCCCCTGGAGGCCCAACACAACCAGTGACTCCATTAAAGCTACTTAGTGAGGCGATTGGCTGCGTGACGTTCTGGTCCTTTCGCCCCCTG
This sequence comes from Poeciliopsis prolifica, assembly GCF_027474105.1. Lineage (NCBI taxonomy): Eukaryota > Metazoa > Chordata > Actinopteri > Cyprinodontiformes > Poeciliidae > Poeciliopsis > Poeciliopsis prolifica. The sequence continues at coordinate 464,255 of NW_026562502.1, read as the reverse complement.
GCCGTTCAAGACGTTTCAGCTGCTTGATTTAAATCCCATCTTTGGTTCACATTAAATCCTGAGTCGAGTCAAAAACCCGGGATAAAATCCAGTTTCTCAGTTTTCTCCTCTGTCTCTCCTGGTTTAATGTTTTATTCATACTCCGCTGTCCGCCTCACGATTTCGCGTCTAAATATATTTTTACTCTCTGGCCTCATTTTCTGCCTCCTATTTATTTGCCTGCATATTTTCTGCTGCATTTCTTTGTCTTCCTCCTTTTTAATCATCTCCTCTTCATCGCTTTCCGCAGCGCAGTTCATGTAAATGTGACACCAGCCGGCTGAGCGACGCGTGCTGACACACACACACACACACACACACACATACACACACACACACACACACACACACACACACACACACCGTATCTAATCCAATCTTCCAATCTGCTCTTATTGATGTTGACCTGCTGACCCGAGCCGTGTCCAAGATACATCTCAGAGCAATTAACGCCTGTGTGTGTGTGTGTGTGTGTGTGTGGTGTGTGTGTGTGTGTGTGTGTGTGTGTGTGTGTGTGAGGAGGCGTATTAACACCCCACACACTCCTCCTCCTGCCACGCCTCAGCAGCTCTGTGATGGAGCAGTCACTGCATTAAAAAATCATGTGTTTGAGTCACTGGGGAGGGGAGGGGCATGGGGGGCAAGGGGGGCAGTTTGCCATCTGGTGCCCCCCCCCACCCCCTGGGTGATGGGGGGTAACCCCCTGTCCTCATATTGTTTGATCTGAAGCGTCTCTGACTGATAACTAGAATCTGTTTTCTTTATTCTGACATCAGAATCTCAGTTAAATGTTTTAAACTGAAATCTTGGGCTCAGAGATTTAAAGCGTAAATGAACCAGCAGCAGCTTTAAGGTGGTTCTGGGTTTTACCTTTACGCCTTTTCACTGTCAAACAGTTTAATGAATCAATAACAGGAAGTCTGGCTTCAAACGATTCGTCTTTCAATCAGATAAACTTTAAATGTGAAAGTATTTCTAGTGAGGTCAGGAGGTCATCTCTGGTTCTGGTGTGTCTGAGCTGAACTTACGTGCAGATCTTGTTCAGACTCTCTCTGTCGTCCAGGTCCTGGGATAGTTGGCCATTTCGTCCCCCAACCGAATCAGACAGTTGGAGAAACCTTTGAACACCGAGTCGCATTCAGCAGCACCGACCAGAACCGTCTGCAGCAGCAGGGGAACTGCGAGAGACCAGAGCATAAAACACCAAACACTTAAAACACCAAACCGTTAAAACATTAAACCGTTTAAACATCGTCTGCAGCAACACTGGAGCTGAGACACAACGATCAAACTTTGATCAGGAATGAATCCGTCTATTTAACAGAAAACATTTTATGGATCGCTGATTGAGTCATTTCTGTTTTATGTCAAAGGTTGAAAACACGCATTGATTGTTAATCACATTAGACATAATAACAGTTCTGAACTCAGAGGTTTTCGTCTGTAAAAAGATGAATTTCCTTCAGAGAATAAAAACAGAGTTATCAGAGTAGAGAGTGAAGGATGCTGGGAAAAACCGTCAGAGAAAAAACAACATCTTCCTGGAATCCGTCAGAAAGTAAAAAGACGAAACAGAACCTGTGAAAAGTTTTCACTCCCAGATGCTTTTACAAGCTGAAATGAAATTTGAAATTTATCTGGACAAATGAAAGAACAAAGGCATAAAAAAGGTTTTATTATCGTTAGCAGAAGCTTTGAAGTTTCAGTGGATGAATGGATGAATGATGGATGGAGGGATGATGTTCATCTACTGAAAAACCTTTACTCCATGTTCTGCCTGGACATTTTCTATCAGTAACTGGAGCATTTTACTGGTTCTGACCCGGTCGGGTCTCTGGGTTCTGACCCGGTCGGGTCTCTCTGGGTTCTGACCCGGTCTGACCGGCTCTCGGGATCAGAACCGACTCGCTCATGTTGAGACATTCAGCAGCTCAGCTGGATGTTCAGGACCCGACGGGTAACCAGGCGGGTCGGCCGCCTCCTCGTTCACTGACACACACGCGCACACACACACACGCACGCACGCACGCACGCACACACACACACACACCCTCTCACACACACACACACACGCACACACACACACACGCACGCACGCACGCACGCACACACACACACACACACACACACACACCCTCTCACACACACACACACACACACACACACACACACACACACACACACCCTCTCACACACACACACGCACACACACAACACACACACACACACCCTCTCACACACACACACACACACACACACACACACACACACACAGACGTACAGTGCGCTCGTGGTTCGTTAAGCTCCGGATCGTTCTGATTGATTGGTTTGGTTAAGAACCGGCTGCTGTCCGGTTCCGCTCCGCTACATGATGAACCAACACGGCTTGACGTGTCGGATGAGACACGGCTGTTAGCGAGGTCAGAGGTCAGGGAGGGGGGCGTCCTGCATGCAGCATCAGGAAAACATCTGAAACTCCCTGAGGCTCCCTGAGGAACGCGGGGCTACAAAACAGTAACAGGAAGTGGTTTCAAAATAAAAGCTAGAGAATTCTAAACGGTTTAATTTGCAGGGGCGTTTATTTAAAGACACAAAGCTGCTCTGTTCTGTCAGCAGGTGGCGCTGTGTGAAGAATTAATACCTGATTCTGGTGAAGCTGATTATTTCTGATTGTTTTGATCATTAAAACACCAAACATGAGGGTTAGGGTTAGGGTTACACTCAGTGGAACCGCTGGAGCACTAGCAGACCAGCTAGTGTCTGCTCTTGGAGCTGCAGCCAATCAGAGCCAAGGAAACGGAATGGAGCTCCTGGATTGGCTGCTTGCTCAAGGCAGACGATCACATTTTCATTAAAATGTTTTACATATTTAATATATAAAAATCTGCAAAGTTTCTGTTAAAAGTTGAGTCACAAAAATACACAAATATTTGGGCTAAACGGCTAACTGGTTGCTAACTGGTCACTAACTGGTCACTAACTGGTTGCTAACTGGTCACTAACTGGTTGCTAACTGGTTGCTAACTGGTCGCTAAGTGGTTGCTAACTGGTTGCTAACTGGTCACTAAGTGGTCGCTAACTGGTCGCTAACTGGTTGCTAACTGGTTGCTAACTGGTTGCTAACTGGTCACTAAGTGGTTGCTAACTGGTCGCTAACTGGTTGCTAACTGGTTGCTAACTGGTCGCTAACTGGTCACTAACTGGTCGCTAACTGGTCACTAACTGGTTGCTAACTGGTCACTAACTGGTCGCTAACTGGTCACTAACTGGTCGCTAACTGGTCACTAACTAGTTGCTTAATGGTCACTAACTGGTCACTAACTGGTAACTAACTAGTTGCTTAATGGCCACTAACTGGTCACTAACTGGTTGCTAACTGGTCGCTAACTGGTCGCTTACTGGTTGCTAACTGGTCGCTAACTGGTCACTAACTGGTTGCTAACTGGTCACTAACTGGTCGCTAACTGGTCGCTAACTGGTTGCTAACTGGTCGCTAACTGGTCGCTTACTGGTTGCTAACTGGTCGCTAACTGGTCACTAACTGGTCGCTAACTGGTCACTAACTGGTTGCTAAATGGTCGCTAACTGGTCGCTTACTGGTTGCTACTGGTCGCTAACTGGTCACTAACTGGTTGCTAACTGGTCGCTAACTGGTCACTAACTGGTCGCTAACTGGTCACTAACTGGTTGCTAACTGGTCACTAACTGGTCGCTTACTGGTCACTAACTGGTCGCTAACTGGTCACTAACTGGTTGCTAAATGGTCGCTAACTGGTCACTAACTGGTAACTAACTAGTGCTTAATGGCCACTAACTGGTCACTAACTGGTTGCTAACTGGTCACTAACTGGTTGCTAAATGGTCACTAACTGGTCACTAACTGGTAACTAACTAGTTGCTTAATGGCCACTAACTGGTCACTAACTGGTTGCTAAATGGTCGCTAACTGGTCGCTTACTGGTTGCTAACTGGTCGCTAACTGGTCACTAACTGGTTGCTAAATGGTCACTAACTGGTCACTAACTGGTAACTAACTAGTTGCTTAATGGCCACTAACTGGTCACTAACTGGTTGCTAAATGGTCGCTAACTGGTCGCTACTGGTCACTAACTGGTCGCTAACTGGTCACTAACTGGTTGCTAAATGGTCACTAACTGGTCACTAACTGGTAACTAACTAGTTGCTTAATGGCCTAACTGGTCACTAACTGGTTGCTAAATGGTCGCTAACTGGTCGCTTACTGGTTGCTAACTGGTCGCTAACTGGTCACTAACTGGTTGCTAACTGGTCACTAACTGGTCGCTAACTGGTCGCTAACTGGTTGCTAAATGGTCGCTAACTGGTCGCTTACTGGTTGCTAACTGGTCGCTAACTGGTCACTAACTGGTCGCTAACTGGTCACTAACTGGTTGCTAACTGGTCGCTAACTGGTCGCTTACTGGTTGCTAACTGGTCGCTAACTGGTCACTAACTGGTTGCTAACTGGTCGCTAACTGGTCACTAACTGGTCGCTAACTGGTCACTAACTGGTTGCTAACTGGTCACTAACTGGTCGCTAACTGGTCACTAACTGGTCGCTAACTGGTCACTAACTGGTTGCTAACTGGTCGCTAACTGGTCACTAACTGGTTGCTAACTGGTCGCTAACTGGTCACTAACTGGTTACTAACTGGTTGCTAACTGGTCACTAACTGGTTGCTAACTGGTCGCTAACTGGTCACTAACTGGTCGCTTACTGGTCACTAACTGGTCGCTAACTGGTCACTTACTGGTTGCTAACTGGTCGCTAACTGGTCACTAACTGGTTGCTAACTGGTCACTAACTGGTTGCTAACTGGTTGCTAACTGGTTGCTAAGTGGTTGCTAACTGGTCACTAAGTGGTCGCTAACTGGTTGCTAACTGGTTGCTAAGTGGTTGCTAACTGGTCACTAAGTGGTCGCTAACTGGTCGCTAACTGGTTGCTAACTGGTTGCTAACTGGTCGCTAACTGGTCACTAACTGGTCGCTAACTGGTCACTTACTGGTTGCTAACTGGTCACTAACTGGTCGCTAACTGGTCACTAACTGGTCGCTAACTGGTCACTAACTAGTTGCTTAATGGTCACTAACTGGTCACTAACTGGTTGCTAAATGGTCGCTAACTGGTCGCTTACTGGTTGCTAACTGGTCGCTAACTGGTCACTAACTGGTTGCTAACTGGTCACTAACTGGTCGCTAACTGGTCGCTAACTGGTTGCTAACTGGTCGCTAACTGGTCGCTTACTGGTTGCTAACTGGTCGCTAACTGGCTAACTGGTCGCTAACTGGTCGCTAACTGGTCACTTACTGGTTGCTAACTGGTCACTACTGGTCGCTAACTGGTCACTAACTGGTCGCTAACTGGTCACTAACTAGTTGCTTAATGGTCACTAACTGGTCACTAACTGGTTGCTAAATGGTCGCTACTGGTCGCTTGCTGGTTGCTAACTGGTTAACTGGTCACTAACTGGTTGCTAACTGGTCACTAACTGGTCGCTAACTGGTCGCTACTGGTTGCTAAATGGTCGCTAACTGGTCGCTTACTGGTTGCTAACTGGTCGCTAACTGGTCACTAACTGGTCGCTAACTGGTCACTAACTGGTTGCTAACTGGTCGCTAACTGGTCGCTTACTGGTTGCTAACTGGTCGCTAACTGGTCACTAACTGGTTGCTAACTGGTCGCTAACTGGTCACTAACTGGTCGCTAACTGGTCACTAACTGGTTGCTAACTGGTCACTAACTGGTCGCTTACCGGTCACTAACTGGTCGCTAACTGGTCACTAACTGGTTGCTAAATGGTCGCTAACTGGTCACTAACTGGTTGCTAACTGGTCGCTAACTGGTCACTAACTGGTTACTAACTGGTTGCTAACTGGTCACTAAGTGGTTGCTAACTGGTCGCTAACTGGTCACTAACTGGTCACTAACTGGTCACTTACTGGTTGCTAACTGGTCGCTAACTGGTCACTAACTGGTTACTAACTGGTTGCTAACTGGTCACTAAGTGGTTGCTAACTGGTCGCTAACTGGTCACTAACTGGTCACTAACTGGTCGCTTACTGGTCACTAACTGGTCGCTAACTGGTCACTTACTGGTTGCTAACTGGTCACTAACTGGTCGCTTACTGGTTGCTAACTGGTCACTAACTGGTCGCTTTCTGGTCACTAACTGGTCGCTTACTGGTCACTAAGTGGTCGCTTACTGGTCACTAACTGGTCGCTAACTGGTCACTTACTGGTTGCTAACTGGTCGCTTACTGGTCACTTACTGGTTGCTAACTAGTCGCTAACTGGTCACTTACTGGTTGCTAACTGGTCGCTTACTGGTCACTAACTGGTCGCTAACTGGTCACTTACTAGTCGCTAACTGGTCACTAACTGGTCACTAACTGGTCACTAACTGGTCACTAACTGGTTGCTAACTGGAAATGACAAAAATAAACCAGAAATGGTTATAAATATTTTAAACGTTTTAAAGGTTTTAAATCTTCGGACAGATTTCTATTTTCTGATGTCAAAAGTAAAACTGATCCAAATCCATAAAGTTTTTTTTCATATATTTTAAACATTTTTAACAGGAAGTGAGGTTTTAAAACGGACGTTTGTTGTTGAGACGCTTCAGAGAAAAAGTTTCTGTTAGAAGAAAAACTGATCAGCTGATCGAGGATCTGATCAGTATCAATAAATATTAATTTAACTTATTAATAGTTGAAGCTCAGATATTAAAATTTCTTAATTTTAATGTAAGTTCAGGGAATCACAGATTTATGAAACATTACAAATCATTTTTCACTCTTCATATTTTCTCTTTTTTGTTGTTGCTGAATATTTTTTACTGTTTCTAAATTATATTTTCATTTATTATATTTAATTATTAAAACATTTTGGCTAATTGAGGCAAAAAATTATTTTTCAGTATTTATTCGCCTCTTCAAATGTTTTAATATTTTTACTCTTTGTAATTGAACTTCTTTGTTTGGTTCAAATTTTAAAACCTTTTTGATTGTTTTAAAATGTTCAAAATGTTTTATGCTATAAAACTTTGTTCGTTTAGGAAAAACTCAATGAAGCTTATATTTTATTTAAATACAATTTTCACTTATTGAATTATTTTTAATCCGCTGTGAATCTTTTTATTATTATTTTATTTCTAGGATGATAAAGTGAAACATTAAAGTTTCAGGATTTGATTCATTTCAACATTTGATTCTAATTCAATTTTTCTTTGTGTTACTTAAGGGAGAAAAAATATTTCTAGCTCCGAATGAATGATTTTAATGATTTATATTTTATATTTTAACCTTATTGTGACACTTTACAGATTTTTGTATTTATGAACAAACGGCCAAAATAATGAACTTCTGTCACTTTAATTAATTTGCTCTAATTAGAGAGTTTTTAGTGCAGGTCGTTAAATTGAGGCTCAGCTTATTAATTATTTACAGTGAAATTAATTAAATTAAATTTATGTTTGAAAACATGATTATTTTTAATTTATCATTATTTCTGTGTGAAGTTTTCATTGTAGTGTTAAAATGAAAATACAGAAAAATCAACATAAAGTTTAAATAATTTTCTGCTAAACATTAAAAGAAAATGAAACCATTAATAAATGTGAATTTGGAGGCTTTAGAGTGAAGAAACGGCATAAAAGGAGATGAATGTTAGATTCTCAATAAACTAAAAATGATCATTTATCTCATTTCTAATGTTAATAGTTTTAGAACAAATATTAATAAATGTTTAAATCTCAATAAATCCCTTTTTAAAACATGTTTCTCATGTTTGCTGCATGTGACGTCATTTTATTAGACATTAAAGTGGATGAATGAGTGAAGGCATTACGTCATCATCTGTCGCTGCAACCGCAGGAATCCTGCAGCTCAGCGTGTTCATAATGATAATAATATTAACAATTATTATTATTATGATTATTATTATTATAACAATGATAATAAAGGGTTCATTTACTGAATTTTCCTCAGAACTTTAATGTTTAATGAATCTGTAGAAAATATTTCATTTTCTTCTGAAGTTACAGATCCTGATCTCTCTCTCTCTCTCTCTCTCCTCTCTCTCTCTCTCTCTCTCTCTCTCTCTCTCTCTCTCTCTCTCTCTCTCCTCTCTCTCTCTTCTCTCTCTCTCTCTCTCTCTCTCTCTCTCTCCTGCTTCCAGAATCAAACTGGGAATGTTGGAAAAAAATTCCCATTTATTTCCGTCCAATGAAACCAAGACGGTCCCGCGCACCGCGGGGGCGCGCACGGGCTTTATTTATTCGTTTAGATTTTATTTTCGTTTCGCGCCTCCCATCGAGCACTCATTCACCACACACACACACACACACACACACACACACACACACACACACACACACACCACACACACACACACACACACACACACACACAGCAGCGTGTTCCACGCGGACACACCCACCATTAATGCACAGCGATATTTTCCTGCATCATAAACATTCAGATATTTAATATTTTTGCTTAAATTCATTTTTTTCCCTGTTTGGATTTTTTTCTTTCTTTTTCTGTGAAAACATGATCATTTTTCATTTTTCTTTCAGTCATTAAATCCACATGAAGCTTCAGGTTTTAACAGTTTTTCCATGTAAAACTGAATTTTCTCCGTTTTCATGTATTTTAAAGGTTCGGCTGAGGCCGAATCGGAACCGAACCAGACTGCGGGGATCCGGACTCAGAGAACCGGATCAGTCCCGATCAGGGCTGATTTCTAATCCAGGACATTCGGTCGATTTTATTCGATCCCTCTGCGCAAATCCCGCACATCGTCCCGCACATCGTCCCGATCATCGTCCCGCAGCTTCAGTCCCGTTCCACCGGAACCAAAGAACCAAACGGGTCGAACTGATTCTCGTTTCTGATTTTTCCTCCTGAATCTGAACAAAAGGATTCGGATTCATTGGGACCGAATAATCGGTTCTTCTCTCCATTACGCAACAGAAAATCAGCTGAACTGAAACCGAAGCGTCCGGAGCCGCAGCGCGCGGGACCCGGTTCGGTTCTGCAGCCGAACCGAGCCGGCAGGCCCAGCATGGCCCGCTCGGCGACAGAGTAGTCAGATATACGGTTATTGTTATTAATATTACTATTATTATTATTACAACAAACAGAAGAAGGAGTGAAGCCGTGCACGAGCCGGGCGCGTGCACCAACGCGCGCGCTCTGAGGGAAATTACATGTTTTTATTAATTGTGTTTTGCTGTAGATTAAATTTAGATTCATAATATTATTTTTCTGGTGTTCTTATTTCCGGACAGTCGCACTGCGGCGGGATGAACACCGACTAAACCCTGGAATCCACCGTCTAATACCTGGACTTCTACCTGTTATTCATCTGACGAAACAAAATTCATCTTCGATTGTAAAATGTAAAAACAAAAATAGTTCAACCAAGATCGAAGCAGATTTTAATTTTCACATTTGAACGTTTTTATGATGAATAAACAACAAAACATCAAAACATCTTCAGCCTGGGACGAGAGGAAGAGGAGGAAGAGGAGGAGAAAGGAGTAAAGAGAGAGGAGGAGATATGGAGGGGCATCCCCCTTGTTAACGCACACACACACACACACACACACACACACACACACACACAACACACACACACACACACACACACACACCACACACACACACACTGTAAACGTGAAGCCCGTTGGAGCCTCTCGAGCCTCCGCTGCTTCATACGAGCTGAAGCCAAACTGGAGGAAAATATTCATTTTTCATAAATTCACCAAACATCCAGTGAAAACAGGACCAGAGTTTCTCTGCAGGAGAAACGAGACAGAAAAGATGTGAAGTTTTGTGCTCACCGAGGTGAAGAGCCAGCAGGACTGAGAGGCACTTGGAGGACCAGGAGACCCATCCTGGTTCCGCCTCACCGGGAGACGGATTCACAAAGTTGGACAGCCGCAGAGGAGGAGCCGCACATTCCCCGCAAAAAACGCAAAAAAACAGGCGCAGACAGCAAAATCCACGCGGCGGAGCCCCGCTGCTGGCCGCCGCTCCCCTCTGCTCCTCTTCCTCTGCTCCTCTTCCTCTGCTCCTCTTCCTCTGCTCCTCTTCCTCTGCTCCTCTTCCTCTGCTCCTCTTCCTCTGCTCCTCTGCAGAGTCTCCGGGCTGCTGCTGCTCTCCTCTCCAGCTCAGCTCTCACTCCGCTTTACGCGTCCCGAGTGAGAAAAGAAAAGACAGAGAGAAAGCTCCTCCTCCCTCCATCATCCCTCCATCATCCCTCATATTTTAGGCTCGTTTCCCTTTTTATGGTTTATTTTAAGATGAACTGATGACTAAAATGTTCCGATTGGAATAAACATCATATTTACTGAGTCACAAACAAAAATAACCAAAAATGTTAATTATGACAAACAACCAACATTATAAAAACTTAAAGGATCATTCATTTAATATGAGGCTGGAAATAAATTAAACTATAAATCAGATTTAGAATTAAAATGATCTGAATATTTTAATTTTCACTGATTTTATGTGAAAATTAAAAATCAGTTTTGAAGAGAAAAGAGAAAAACATTTGAGAGCAGAAGGTTTTAGTTTCTGCATTCATGAGATCAGAGTGTTGGTTCTGGTTCTGCTTAATGTTCCGGTTCTGGTTTCTCCCTGCTGGATATTTTTCTAGTTTTCTCGTAATTTGATGTTTGTTTCCCTGAATCTAAAATTGTTCTATTTTCTGCAGGCTTAGGGTTGTTTCACTCACTACTTGGTTTTCCTGATTTTCCCTGGTTTTAAATCTTTTTCTGAAGCTGCAGAGAAACCTGGAGTCTCTAAGGATCCTAGAGTCACACAGCACTGCCAGTCAGCTGGCTGAAACAAGGCTACTGCTCTCCCATCGTTTTCAATGCAGGAAAATTCAGCTGTTTGTATTTATTTTCCCTAGAGAAATTATATTTTTATATTAAATAAACAGGATCATAAACTGTTGTTCAGAAGAAAAAATTTCTTTTTGGAATCATCAACATCATGCAGGTCTTTAAAGGGCCAGTTGTTGCAAAATGGATTGATAAAATTATCTATTATCAAACTGTTGCAGTTTCTCTAAAATTAAATCATATTTCACAATTTTCCACATTCTAATTTGGCACTTTATATAAATGAAACTGATTTAATTTGACTGACAGAATAATATTTAAGCACTCCAGTCTGGTCTTGAAGTTGTGTTTATGTGGCCCTCTGGAGCCTTAAGGGCCACATAAACACATTATGATGGGCCGGATTTGGCCCACAGGCCCTTCAGTTTGACTCATGGAACCATTACAAACTACAGACTAATTTATGATTCATCTTCTACAAATCAAATTATTGTTATTAATAAACAGTTGGATTGAACTTTAGTAATTAATATGGAAATGAATGTATTTCATTAAATTAATTAAAATGTGTTAATTGTATTGGCAGCAGTAGATTATTTTTCATTATTTAAATAAACAGTGTTTGTACATAATAATCATTTACCAATAATAGTTTGAAACCACATATTTAGGCCCATAACTCATAACTTCAGTCATTAGTTGCATTAAATTGTTATACAAAAAGGATTTTATAAAACCAGAATAACAAAATAATATAGAATAAACTGTGAAAACACAAAGGAAACGTTTTGATGTTTAATTTATTCTGAGACTTTTACATTATATGCAATAGTTTCAACAAATTATACATTTTAAAAATAAATCTTTTAATATCAAAAGTTTACTTTGTGAAAATCCAAAGAATAACCTTAATATTTTTATTGTTGTGTTAACAGAGCTACAATCTGGTGAGTTTAATTTTTTGTGTTTGAACTTGTCTTATTCATAAATACATGTTAGCCAAAAACAAACAGTTATTGTTGGTTATTTAATTGCCCCTCTCTTTAGCTGAGAGTGCTGATGTTCTTAATCAATGGGGGCCTTTGTCACATTCTGCCCGAGGCCCCAAACAATGTTGGGCCGGCCCAGTAAAACGTGACATAAACGTTACTAAATTAATAATAATAAAGTGTAAAAACAGAGAATCAGCGCTGCAGTCCAATTCCTGGAGGACAGATGGAAACATGACATTTATTAAGGAGAGAAGAAAACAGGCTCATCTGATGACACAGCGGCGCCCCCACAGGCAGCTGGTGGTACTACAAGCTTTCTTTACGTTTTCCTCCAACGGGCCGTCATGGTCGGAATGGACAGAAACTGTTTGATCTGGAACAAAGTTTACATTTGGACTGTAAATCTTTTCCGAACCGGAACCAGAACCAGAATCATTGGATTACATTTAAGCCGGATGTGAAGCAAAAACCTGAGAGGAGAGAAAAACTGGATATAATGAATGACCAGGATCTCTCACACACACCCACTCAGGGAGATCAGTGTGTGTGTGTGTGTGTGTGTGTGTGTGTGTGTGTGTGTGTGTGTGTGTGTGTGTGTGTGTATACACACACAACGAGGGGTCTCTCCTCCTCCTGCTGACGTCAGCAGAATCTGAAACAATCCGGAGCTCTGCTGCATATTAACGCATGTTTTCCTGAGGTGATGCAGCGCTGCAGCAGAAACACACACACACACACGCATACACACACACACGCACGCACACACACACGCACACACAAAGGACACACACACACAGATCTCTCAGATCCGCCCTTCACACAGAAACTTAAAATAAATCATTTTTTATGTTTTTGAAAACAGATCAGACCTGTGAGCTGCGTGGATCTACGTGGGTCCAAACTCCGCACAGCCACGCAGCGACCAGGTGTGATGTCTGTTTGACCTTGTCTCCCGACTTTTACCGTTGGACCATCTGTCCAATCAGAAGCCTGCACACAGCTGGACAGACTCTCACCTCCTGCCCCACGTGTGACGATTGGGGCCATCAGTGACCTCTGCTGGTGAACAACGGGAACTGCAGGAACTTCTGCTTCCAGTTATTTTGTTATTTTCCTGTTTTTATTAAGTCTTGAACCATTTTTTATCCCTTTCTGTCTGGTCTGATCAGTTCTTCTCCCGATTCACTGAAAACTAAACTAAGAAGATAAAAGAGTTACTTGTATTTATTTTTCTGATGGATTCATTTTGTTTAACCAGCCAACACCGCCCTCTGGTGGTGAGGAGATGTATCTGCAGGAGTCTTCTTGGCTCATGTTTTAAAACCCAACGGAGTTTTTCTATTTTTTCCTCATTAAACATTTATAAACGTTAAGAGGTTCATTAGGAATCTTGTTCACATTGTGAAACACAAACTGAATCTCTAGATTTATGAAGAAGCTGATTATGATCCATGAAACTGATGAACCACATTAAAATGACACATTTTGTAAGATAACCTCAATAATATGTCTGCCTCAAAATGTTCTCCTGTTTTCTCTGATGAACATCTGAGAAGATCACTTAGCTCTGGACTTTGACTAGGCCGTTCCAACCCATTCTAGAGCAGAACGTCTCTGGTTGGATGTTCAGGCTGGAAGCTGAACTTTGACCCCAGGGTCAGCTCTTCTGCAGGTTTTCCTCCAGGTCTTTGTTCCATCAGCATGATGCTGCCACCACTATGTTCACTAACAGAACCTACAGGCTGTTTACCAGAGGCTCTTGGTTTCTGATCAACTTCACTTTTTGACGTCAGTCTGATAAATTATGAGCAAAGAATCAGTTTGTGTTTCTGTTCAGGTTTTATTTCAATGTTCATGAATGAACTGGTTGAGTTTCCCTTTAAACCAGTTTGCTTATCAATCTGAAACATAAAACCTGAAGCTTTGATCTGTCGGATGGTTTAATCTGACTTTTGTAGAAAACAGGAAGGATCAGCGGCGAGTCGGACCCGACCGAACCGAACTGAACGGAGGAAACGAAGCTGGAACTTTTACTGAGTCAGCAGATTTGAATTCTGTAGAAATCTGCAGCTTCTCTAAACATGACCAGAGAGAAACGGGTCACTGCGACCCGAGAACATTCTGGAGGAACAACTGGACCGAGACGTTTAATATCCGCTTTCATAAATCCATTATTTTCATTATTAATGTTCCTGGCTTTGGTAAATAAAACTGATTTTATTTACCAATCTGAGGTTCTCAGCAGTTTTCAGCCAAATAAAAAAATAAACTATTTGATAAATGTGAAACATCCTGACCCCCCTGCAGTATCTCTGTCCCCCGAATGGCTCACGACCCCCATGTTGAAGACCTCTGACCAAAATGATTGAAATATTTGAACCCAAAACCTTCTTGGTGCAAAAACATAAAACTTCAAGTTTTACTTCATGTAGATTCTGAAGATCAGAGAGCAGAAAATCAAAACTTTTCATCAAGAAATAGGGAGCTTTTTAAAAGCCAATCATCTGAAATATTGATAAAAATACTTTTCTCCATTAATAACATGAAATTTTCTACCAGTGAACAAATCTGCCAGTGGAATTAGGATTTTTTATTCAAGAAGTTTTCCTGTAAGGTCGTCTTGTTTTATTAAGAGACAAGATAAAAAAAATACTTGGTTTTTGCAGCATAATAAATAAAGTCATTCATTATTAATATTTGTTTCTGGCTCTCTGAACCTTTCAGTGCAGCTGTTTTTTATTTTCAATCCATAAAATAAATCCTAAAATCCAACATGGCAGCCACGTGAAAACATGAATTCATCCTGAAACGTTTCATTTGCTTCAAAGCTTCAGTAAAAAATCGGCTCCAGTTTGTTTTAATGATTTAATAAGAAATATTATTTATTAATGTTATAAAACAAATAAATTATCAAAGTTAAACACATTTAAATTGGCTCAAAATTATTTAATTTCAGACTTTCTGTAGAAAAGTAATTAACTTATTTCTAAATATTTTATTTATTGTGTAAATCCTGTAATTTTGCAGAGTTTGTGTAAAACGCTGATGAAAACGCAGCGAAGGTCAAGGTCAAGGTCAAGGTCACCTTCAGTATGACAGACTTCCTGTTTATGAGGATTTTCCTCTAGTGATGCCAGAAATTCATTCATTTAAATTAAAACCAAAAGTGAACAAAATTCCAACAATCACTGAAATTCCTTGGAGGTAAAAACTGATGACTTTAATCAAAGTGTCGTTGGTTTTAGGCTCTCCGGTCCTCAGAAGGACAGGAAACTCTGGAGCGACTCGATGAAAACAGGAAGTGGAGACAGTGAATAAAAAGTGATGCTGCGCCGATGGATCAGAACCGGGTCGGGCCGACGCCTCTCCGTCTGGACGGTGAGTCGATTTAAGCAGCAACACCATTCAGAGCAGAAACTCAGAAAGATGGAAAAACTTTACTGAAATACTTTTATTTTATTCTAATGATTCAACGTTTTATTGATCAGTTCTGTTCATCTGGAGGAGGAAATGTGAGTCTGGAAAACAAACTGAAATATAAAAGCTGAAGATTTAAAATTGTATTTTGTTTTATTTAAACATAAAAATATGATTTTATTAGTTGTTCTGGACAGAAACAGTGAGTTATTGTTCAGATCAGAGGTGAAAGTTTAATTCACGAAGAAATAATAAATCACTTAATGAGATTTTATTGATACAAACAAATGTATTTCATAAACATTTCCACTTCAAATAACTAAACAATTGAATAAAATCTAATGAATGTTCAACTCAATAAATGAGGGAAAATCAGATTTAAATATAAAAATATGTTTGCAACATTCAAGACAGCTAAGAAAATATTTAAGAAATTATAAGAAACCTTTAAATTATATTTCATTTACATAATGGAGTTTATTACATTGTTTTTCATTCAAATTGTTCATCTTGGAGTCTGATAATGTCACAAACCTTTAAACTTCCTGTACGGCTCTAATCTACTTCCTGTCATTGATGTCAGGAGGAGTTTCTGTCCATCAGAGCGCAGCGTTCAGAGGGACACGCCCACTCCAAAATTCCTTTGCATCATCTTCTACTTTGTAACATTTCAATTAAAACTGGAACCAAAAGCAGAAAAACTCATTCTGGGCTGACTCAGCGTTTCTGCTAGCTCGTTCTTTGCTAGCTCGTTCTCTGCTAACTCGTTTTCTGCTAGCTCGTTTTCTGCTAGCTCGTTCTCTGGTAGCTCGTTCTCTGCTAGCTCGTTCTCTGCTAGCTCGTTCTCTGCTAGCTCGTTCTCTGCTAGCTCGTTTTCTGCTAGCTCGTTCTCTGCTAGCTCATTCTCTGCTAGCTCATTTTCTGCTAGCTCGTTCTCTGCAAACGAGCTAGCAGAGAACGAGCTAGCTGGTCTGGTTTTCGGTTTTTAGGTTGCATCTGTTTCCACATTCAGACGAAGGATAATAAAAAGTCTTTATGTTTCATAATATCTCAGATCTTTCCTTTCTTTTAGGCTTTTTTATTGGACGCGATTTCACACGAAGATTTTCCACAATGAAAAAAAGTTTTCGCTACGCGAGTCGGGTAAACATCCCGACATTATCAATATTATCAAAGCGCATCAGTTGAGCAACATGCAGTGTTTCTCTTTTAGGTGCCGAATAAAAACCTTCTCACTGATTACGATGATTTCCGGGAGTTCCAGCCGTTCCATGGTGGTGGTGAACTTCGGGAAGCGTTCTGGTTCCGCCTGGGCCGGTCAGGTCGTTGCAGCTAAAGACACGGTGGTTTCCCTCGGCGTCACGCCGAGCTCCAAGGCCATCGTGGGCTTGTACCGCATGTACGTGGCCGAGAAGGACCCCAACACCAACTTTACCTGCTGTTCAACCCCTGGAACCAGGTACAGCGAAGTAATGAGCTTCCTGTGGGAGTTTCCTGTTTCCAAAGGTCAAAAGGTCTGACAGCAAACACGAAGACAAGAGTTCATTTATTTTCATTTTTCTCTTTTCTTTTTCTATTTACCACAATTATTTGAGAGATCGTCTTGTTTTCTGAGAAAGTCGCTGAACATTTGCGTGGCGTTTGATTGGGCCAGAGTGAGTGGGTTCTGTTGCAGAGGATGATGTTTTCTACCCGGATGACGCCGGACGCTCTGAGTACGTCCTGAACTCCACCGGTCTGATTTACATGGGCACCTCTGAGCAAGTGACGCAGTGAGGCTGGGTTTACGGACAGGTGAGGTCCGACGGGCCGCAGATCCCAGCGAATCTGCCCTTAACATTCAGAGCTTGTCGTCGCAGTTTGAGGAAGGCGTCCTGGACGCCTGTATTTACATCATGGACGCCTGCAGGATGCCGATCCATAACCGCGGCGACGTGGTCAAAATGGTTCGTACTGCATCTGCTCTGGTGAGACCATCCAGTTTATTTATCCACAAAACAAGAAGCAAATTTAGATTTTGTTGGTTTTCTGTCTCAACCTGTAAACTAAAGCTTTTTTCCTGACCTTTGACCTCCAGATCAACTCCCAGGACGACAACGGAGTGTTGATCGGGAACTGGAGCGACGACTTCTCCATGGGAACGCCGCCAACGACCTGGACGGGAAGCGTCAGCATCCTGCAGAAGTACCACAACTCCGGAGCGCCGGTGTCATTTGCTCAGTGCTGGGTGTACGCCGGCGTCCTGAACACCTGTAAGACGCACTGTAAAACTACAGCAGCACTGTAAAACTACAGCAACACTGTAAAAACTACAGCAGCACTGTAAAACTACAGCAGCACTGTAAAACTAAAGCAGCACTGTAAAACTACAGCAGCACTGTAAAACTAAAGCAACACTGTAAAACTAAAGCAACACTGTAAAACTACAGCACCGCACTGTAAAACTACAGCCACACTGTAAAACTACAGCAGCACTGTAAAACTACAGCAGCACTGTAAAACTACAGCAGCACTGTAAAACTAAAGCAACACTGTAAAACTAAAGCAACACTGTAAAACTACAGCACCGCACTGTAAAACAACAGCCACACTGTAAAACTACAGCAGCACTGTAAAACTACAGCAACACTGTAAAACTACAGCACCACACTGTAAAACTACAGCCACACCGTAAAACTACAGCAACACTGTAAAACTACAGCACCGCACTGTAAAACTACAGCCACATTGTAAAACTACAGCAGCACTGTAAAACTACAGCAACACTGTAAAACTACAGCAACACTGTAAAACTACAGCAGCACTGTAAAACTACAGCAGCACTGTAAAACTACAGCAACACTGTAAAACTACAGCACCGCACTGTAAAACTACAGCCACACTGTAAAACTACAGCAGCACTGTAAAACTACAGCAGCACTGTAAAACTACAGCAACACTGTAAAACTACAGCAGCACTGTAAAACTACAGCAGCACTGTAAAACTACAGCAACACTGTAAAACTACAGCAGCACTGTAAAACTACAGCAACACTGTAAAACTACAGCAACACTGTAAACTACAGCAGCACTGTAAAACTACAGCAACACTGTAAAACTACAGCAGCACTGTAAAACTACAGCAGCACTGTAAAAACTAAAGCAGCACTGTAAAACTACAGCAGCACTGTAAAAACTAAAGCAACACTGTAAAACTAAAGCAACACTGTAAAACTACAGCACCGCACTGTAAAACTACAGCCACACTGTAAAACTACAGCAGCACTGTAAAACTACAGCACTGTAAAACTACAGCAGCACTGTAAAACTAAAGCAACACTGTAAAACTAAAGCAACACTGTAAAACTACAGCACCGCACTGTAAAACAACAGCCACACTGTAAAACTACAGCAGCACTGTAAAACTACAGCAGCACTGTAAAACTACAGCAACACTGTAAAACTACAGCAGCACTGTAAAACTAAAGCAACACTGTAAAACTACAGCACCGCACTGTAAAACTACAGCCACACTGTAAAACTACAGCAGCACTGTAAAACTACAGCAACACTGTAAAACTACAGCAGCACTGTAAAACTACAGCAGCACTGTAAAAACTACAGCAGCACTGTAAAACTAAAGCAACACTGTAAAACTACAGCACCGCACTGTAAAACTACAGCCACACTGTAAAACTACAGCAGCACTGTAAAACTACAGCAGCACTGTAAAACTACAGCAACACTGTAAAACTACAGCAGCACTGTAAAACTAAAGCAACACTGTAAAACTACAGCAGCACTGTAAAACTACAGCAACACTGTAAAACTACAGCAACACTGTAAAACTACAGCAGCACTGTAAAACTACAGCAACACTGTAAAACTACAGCAGCACTGTAAAACTACAGCCACACTGTAAAACTACAGCAACACTGTAAAACTACAGCACCGCACTGTAAAACTACAGCCACACCGTAAAACTACAGCAACACTGTAAAACTACAGCAACACTGTAAAACTACAGCAGCACTGTAAACTACAGCAGCACTGTAAACTACAGCAGCACTGTAAAACTAAAGCAACACTGTAAAACTACAGCACCGCACTGTAAAACTACAGCCACACTGTAAAACTACAGCAGCACTGTAAAACTACAGCAGCACTGTAAAACTACAGCAACACTGTAAAACTACAGCAGCACTGTAAAACTACAGCAGCACTGTAAAACTACAGCAACACTGTAAAACTACAGCAGCACTGTAAAACTACAGCAACACTGTAAAACTACAGCAACACTGTAAAACTACAGCAGCACTGTAAAACTACAGCAACACTGTAAAACTACAGCAGCACTGTAAAACTACAGCAGCACTGTAAAACTAAAGCAGCACTGTAAAACTACAGCAGCACTGTAAAACTAAAGCAACACTGTAAAACTAAGCAACACTGTAAAACTACAGCACCGCACTGTAAAACTACAGCCACACTGTAAAACTACAGCAGCACTGTAAAACTACAGCAGCACTGTAAACTACAGCAGCACTGTAAAAAATAAAGCAACACTGTAAAACTAAAGCAACACTGTAAAACTACAGCACCGCACTGTAAAACAACAGCCACACTGTAAAACTACAGCAGCACTGTAAAACTACAGCAGCACTGTAAAACTACAGCAACACTGTAAAACTACAGCAGCACTGTAAAACTAAAGCAACACTGTAAAACTACAGCACCGCACTGTAAAAACTACAGCCACACTGTAAAACTACAGCAGCACTGTAAAACTACAGCAACACTGTAAAACTACAGCAGCACTGTAAAACTACAGCAGCACTGTAAAACTAAAGCAACACTGTAAAACTACAGCACCGCACTGTAAAACTACAGCCACACTGTAAAACTACAGCAGCACTGTAAAACTACAGCAGCACTGTAAAACTACAGCAACACTGTAAAACTACAGCAGCACTGTAAAACTAAAGCAACACTGTAAAACTACAGCAGCACTGTAAAACTACAGCAACACTGTAAAACTACAGCAACACTGTAAAACTACAGCAGCACTGTAAAACTACAGCAACACTGTAAAACTACAGCAGCACTGTAAAACTACAGCAGCACTGTAAAACTAAGCAGCACTGTAAAAACTACAGCAGCACTGTAAACTAAAGCAACACTGTAAAACTAAAGCAACACTGTAAAACTACAGCAACACTGTAAACTACAGCACACTGTAAAACTACAGCAGCACTGTAAAACTACAGCAGCACTGTAAAACTACAGCAGCTGTAAAACTAAAGCAACACTGTAAAACTAAGCAACACTGTAAAACTACAGCACCGCACTGTAAAACAACAGCCACACTGTAAAACTACAGCAGCACTGTAAAACTACAGCAGCACTGTAAAACTACAGCAGCACTGTAAAACTACAGCAGCACTGTAAAACTAAAGCAACACTGTAAAACTACAGCACCGCACTGTAAAACTACAGCAACACTGTAAAACTACCAGCACTGTAAAAACTACAGCAGCACTGTAAAACTACAGCAACACTGTAAAAACTACAGCAGCACTGTAAAACTAAAGCAAACACTGTAAAAACTACAGCAGCACTGTAAAACTACAGCAACACTGTAAAACTACAGCAACACTGTAAAACTACAGCAGCACTGTAAAACTACAGCAACACTGTAAAACTACAGCAGCACTGTAAAACTACAGCAGCACTGTAAACTAAAGCAGCACTGTAAAACTACAGCAGCACTGTAAAACTAAAGCAACACTGTAAAACTAAAGCACAACTGTAAAACTACAGCACCGCACTGTAAAACTACAGCCACACTGTAAAACTACAGCAGCACTGTAAAACTACAGCAGCACTGTAAAACTACAGCAGCACTGTAAAACTAAAGCAACACTGTAAAACTAAAGCAACACTGTAAAACTACAGCACCGCACTGTAAAACAACAGCACACTGTAAAACTACAGCAGCACTGTAAAACTACAGCAGCACTGTAAAACTACAGCAACACTGTAAAACTACAGCAGCACTGTAAAACTAAAGCACACTGTAAAACTACAGCACCGCACTGTAAAACTACAGCCACACTGTAAAACTACAGCAGCACTGTAAAACTACAGCAACACTGTAAAACTACAGCAGCACGTAAAACTACAGCAGCACTGTAAAACTACAGCAGCACTGTAAAACTAAAGCAACACTGTAAGACTACAGCACCGCACTGTAAAAACTACAGCAGCACTGTAAAACTACAGCAGCACTGTAAAACTAAAGCAACACTGTAAAACTACAGCACACTGTAAAACTACAGCAGCATTGTAAAACTACAGCAGCACTGTAAAACTACAGCAGCACTGTAAAACTAAAGCAACACTGTAAAACTACAGCACCGCACTGTAAAACTACAGCAGCACTGTAAAACTACAGCAACACTGTAAAACTACAGCACCGCAGAAAAACTACAGCAACACTGTAAAACTACAGCAACACTGTAAAACTACAGCAGCACTGTAAAACTACAGCAACACTGTAAAACTACAGCACCGCACTGTAAAACTACAGCCACACTGTAAAACTACAGCAGCACTGTAAAACTACAGCAGCACTGTAAAACTACAGCAACACTGTAAAAACTACAGCACCGCAGAAAAACTACAGCAACACTGTAAAACTACAGCAACACTGTAAAACTACAGCAACATTGTAAAACTACAGCACCGCAGAAAAACTACAGCCACACTGTAAAACTACAGCAGCACTTTAAAAACTACAGCACACTGTAAAACTACAGCAGCACTGTAAAACTACAGCAACATTGTAAAACTACAGCAACACTGTAAAACTACAGCAACACTGTAAAACTACAGCAACACTGTAAAACTACAGCAGCACTGTAAAACTACAGCAACACACTGTAAAACTACAGCAACACTGTAAAACTACAGCAACACTGTAAAACTACAGCAGCACTGTAAAACTACAGCAACACTGTAAAACTACAGCAGCACTGTAAAACTACAGCAGCACTGTAAAACTAAAGCAGCACTGTAAAACTACAGCAGCACTGTAAAACTAAAGCAACACTGTAAAACTAAAGCAACACTGTAAAACTACAGCACCGCACTGTAAAAACTACAGCCACACTGTAAAAACTACAGCGCACTGTAAAACTACAGCAGCACTGTAAAACTACAGCAGCACTGTAAAACTAAAGCAACACTGTAAAACTAAAGCAACACTGTAAAACTACAGCACCGCACTGTAAAACAACAGCCACACTGTAAACTACAGCAGCACTGTAAAACTACAGCAGCACTGTAAAACTACAGCAACACTGTAAAACTACAGCAGCACTGTAAAACTAAAGCAACACTGTAAAACTACAGCACCGCACTGTAAAACTACAGCCACACTGTAAAACTACAGCAGCACTGTAAAACTACAGCACACTGTAAAACTACAGCAGCACTGTAAAACTACAGCAGCACTGTAAAACTACAGCAGCACTGTAAAACTAAAGCAACACTGTAAGACTACAGCACCCCACTGTAAAACTACAGCAGCACTGTAAAACTACAGCAGCACTGTAAAACTAAAGCAACACTGTAAAACTACAGCAACATGTAAAACTACAGCAGCATTGTAAAACTACAGCAGCACTGTAAAACTACAGCAGCACTGTAAAACTAAAGCAACACTGTAAAACTACAGCACCGCACTGTAAAACTACAGCAGCACTGTAAAACTACAGCAACACTGTAAAACTACAGCACCGCAGAAAAACTACAGCAACACTGTAAAACTACAGCAACACTGTAAAACTACAGCAGCACTGTAAAACTAAAGCAACACTGTAAACTACAGCACCGCACTGTAAAACTACAGCCACACTGTAAAACTACAGCAGCACTGTAAAACTACAGCAGCACTGTAAAACTACAGCAACACTGTAAAACTACAGCACCGCAGAAAAAACTACAGCAACACTGTAAAACTACAGCAACACTGTAAAACTACAGCAACATTGTAAAACTACAGCACCGCAGAAAAACTACAGCACCACACTGTAAAACTACAGCAGCACTTTAAAACTACAGCAACACTGTAAAACTACAGCAGCACTGTAAAACTACAGCAACATTGTAAAACTACAGCAACACTGTAAAACTACAGCAACATTGTAAAAAAACTACAGCAACACTGTAAAACTACAGCAGCACTGTAAAACTACAGCAACACACTGTAAAACTACAGCAGCACTGTAAAAACTACAGCAACACTGTAAAACTACAGCAACACTGTAAAACTACAGCAGCACTGTAAAACTACAGCAACAGAAAAACTACAGCAACACTGTAAAACTACAGCAACATTGTAAAACTACAGCACGCAGAAAAACTACAGCAACACTGTAAAACTACAGCAGCACTGTAAAACTACAGCAACATTGTAAAACTACAGCAACACTGTAAAACTACAGCAGCACTGTAAACTACAGCAACACACTGTAAAACTACAGCAGCACTGTAAAACTACAGCAGCACTGTAAAACTACAGCAGCACTGTAAAACTAAAGCAACACTGTAAAACTACAGCACCGCACTGTAAAACTACAGCAGCACTGTAAAACTACAGCAGCACTGTAAAACTACAGCCACACTGTAAAACTACAGCAGCATTGTAAAACTACAGCAGCACTGTAAAACTACAGCAGCACTGTAAAACTAAAGCAACACTGTAAAACTACAGCACCGCAGAAAAACTACAGCAACACTGTAAAAAACTACAGCAACACTGTAAAACTACAGCAGCACTGTAAAACTACAGCAACACTGTAAAACTACAGCACCGCAGAAAAACTACAGCAACACTGTAAAACTACAGCAACACTGTAAAACTACAGCAACATTGTAAAACTACAGCACCGCAGAAAAACTACAGCACCACACTGTAAAACTACAGCAGCACTTTAAAACTACAGCAACACTGTAAAACTACAGCAATTGTAAACTACAGCAGCACTGTAAAACTACAGCAACATTGTAAAACTACAGCAACACTGTAAAACTACAGCAACATTGTAAAACTACAGCAACACTGTAAAACTCCAGCAGCACTGTAAAACTACAGCAACACACTGTAAAACTACAGCAGCACTGTAAAACTACAGCAACACTGTAAAACTACAGCAACACTGTAAAACTACAGCAACACTGTAAAACTACAGCAACACTGTAAAACTACAGCAGCACTGTAAAACTACAGCAACACTGTAAAACTACAGCACCGCAGAAAAACTACAGCAACACTGTAAAACTACAGCAACATTGCAAAACTACAGCACCGCAGAAAAACTACAGCAACACTGTAAAACTACAGCAGCACTGTAAAACTACAGCAACACTGTAAAACTACAGCAACACTGTAAAACTACAGCAGCACTGTAAAACTACAGCAACACACTGTAAAACTACAGCAGCACTGTAAAACTACAGCAACGCTGTAAAACTACAGCAACACACTGTAAAACTACAGCAGCACTGTAAAACTACAGCAACACACTGTAAAACTACAGCGACACTGTAAATCTACAGCGACACTGTAAAACTACAGCAACATTGCAAAACTACAGCACCGCAGAAAAACTACAGCAACACTGTAAAACTACAGCAACACTGTAAAACTACAGCAACATTGTAAAACTACAGCACCGCAGAAAAACTACAGCACCACACTGTAAAACTACAGCAACACTGTAAAACTACAGCAACATTGTAAAACTACAGCAGCACTGTAAAACTACAGCAACACTGTAAAACTACAGCACCGCAGAAAAACTACAGCAACACTGTAAAACTACAGCAACATTGCAAAACTACAGCACCGCAGAAAAACTACAGCAACACTGTAAAACTACAGCAGCACTGTAAAACTACAGCAACATTGTAAAACTACAGCAACACTGTAAAACTACAGCAGCACTGTAAAACTACAGCAACACACTGTAAAACTACAGCAGCACTGTAAAACTACAGCAACACTGTAAAACTACAGCAACACTGTAAAACTACAGCAACACTGTAAAACTACAGCAGCACTGTAAAACTACAGCAACACACTGTAAAACTACAGCGACACTGTAAAACTACAGCGACACTGTAAACTACAGCAACGCACTGTAAAACTACAGCAACACTGTAAAACTACAGCAACACACTGTAAAACTACAGCAGCACTGTAAAACTACAGCAACACTGTAAAACTACAGCACCGCAGAAAAACTACAGCAACACTGTAAAACTACAGCAACACTGTAAAACTACAGCAACACTGTAAAACTACAGCACCGCAGAAAAACTACAGCACCACACTGTAAAACTACAGCAGCACTTTAAAACTACAGCAACACTGTAAAACTACAGCAACATTGTAAAACTACAGCAGCACTGTAAAACTACAGCAACATTGTAAAACTACAGCAACACTGTAAAACTACAGCAACATTGTAAAACTACAGCAACACTGTAAAACTACAGCAGCACTGTAAAACTACACCAACACACTGTAAAACTACAGCAGCACTGTAAAACTACAGCAAACACTGTAAAACTACAGCAACACTGTAAAACTACAGCAGCACTGTAAAACTAGAGCAGCACTGTAAAACTACAGCAACACTGTAAAACTACAGCACCGCAGAAAAACTACAGCAACACTGTAAAACTACAGCAACATTGTAAAACTACAGCACCGCAGAAAAACTACAGCAACACTGTAAAACTACAGCAGCACTGTAAAACTACAGCAACATTGTAAAACTACAGCAACACTGTAAAACTACAGCAGCACTGTAAAACTACAGCAACACACTGTAAAACTACAGCAGCACTGTAAAACTACAGCAGCACTGTAAAACTACAGCAGCACTGTAAAACTACAGCAGCACTGTAAAACTACAGCAACACTGTAAAACTACAGCAGCATTGTAAAACTACAGCAGCACTGTAAAACTACAGCAGCACTGTAAAACTAAAGCAACACTGTAAAACTACAGCACCGCAGAAAAACTACAGCAACACTGTAAAACTACAGCAACACTGTAAAAACTACAGCAACACTGTAAAAACTAGCAGCACTGTAAAACTACAGCAACACTGTAAAACTACAGCACCGCAGAAAAACTACAGCAACACTGTAAAACTACAGCAACACTGTAAAACTACAGCAACATTGTAAAACTACAGCACCGCAGAAAAACTACAGCACCACACTGTAAAACTACAGCAGCACTTTAAAACTACAGCAACACTGTAAAACTACAGCAACATTGTAAAACTACAGCAGCACTGTAAAACTACAGCAACATGTAAAACTACAGCAACACTGTAAAACTACAGCAACACTGTAAAACTACAGCAACACTGTAAAACTACAGCAGCACTGTAAAACTACAGCAACACACTGTAAAACTACAGCAGCACTGTAAAACTACAGCAACACTGTAAAACTACAGCAACATTGTAAAACTACAGCAACACTGTAAAACTACAGCAACACTGTAAAACTACAGCAGCACTGTAAAACTACAGCAACACTGTAAAACTACAGCACCGCAGAAAAACTACAGCAACACTGTAAAACTACAGCAACATTGCAAAACTACAGCACCGCAGAAAAACTACAGCAACACTGTAAAACTACAGCAGCACTGTAAAACTACAGCAACATTGTAAAACTACAGCAACACTGTAAAACTACAGCAGCACTGTAAAACTACAGCACACTGTAAAACTACAGCAGCACTGTAAAACTACAGCAACACTGTAAAACTACAGCAACATTGTAAAACTACAGCAACACTGTAAAACTACAGCAGCACTGTAAAACTACAGCAACACACTGTAAAACTACAGCGACACTGTAAAACTACAGCAGCACTGTAAAACTACAGCAGCACTGTAAAACTAAAGCAACACTGTAAACTACAGCACCGCACTGTAAAACTACAGCAGCACTGTAAAACTACAGCAGCACTGTAAAACTAAGCAACACTGTAAAACTACAGCAACACTGTAAAACTACAGCAGCATTGTAAAACTACAGCAGCACTGTAAAACTACAGCAGCACTGTAAAACTAAAGCAACACTGTAAAACTACAGCACGCAGAAAAACTACAGCAACACTGTAAAACTACAGCAACACTGTAAAACTACAGCAACACTGTAAAACTACAGCAGCACTGTAAAACTACAGCAACACTGTAAAACTACAGCACCGCAGAAAAACTACAGCAACACTGTAAACTACAGCAACACTGTAAAACTACAGCAACATTGTAAAACTACAGCACGCAGAAAAACTACAGCACCACTGTAAAACTACAGCAGCACTTTAAAACTACAGCAACACTGTAAAACTACAGCAACATTGTAAAACTACAGCAGCACTGTAAAACTACAGCAACATTGTAAAACTACAGCACACTGTAAAACTACAGCAACATTGTAAAACTACAGCAACACTGTAAAACTACAGCAACACTGTAAAACTACAGCAACACTGTAAAACTACAGCAGCACTGTAAAACTACAGCAACACTGTAAAACTACAGCAACATTGTAAAACTACAGCAACACTGTAAAACTACAGCAACACTGTAAAACTACAGCAGCACTGTAAAACTACAGCAACACTGTAAAACTACAGCACCGCAGAAAAACTACAGCAACACTGTAAAACTACAGCAACATTGCAAAACTACAGCACCGCAGAAAAACTACAGCAACACTGTAAAACTACAGCAGCACTGTAAAACTACAGCAACATTGTAAAACTACAGCAACACTGTAAAACTACAGCAGCACTGTAAACTACAGCAACACACTGTAAAAACTACAGCAGCACTGTAAAACTACAGCAACACTGTAAAACTACAGCAACATTGTAAAACTACAGCAACACTGTAAAACTACAGCAGCACTGTAAAACTACAGCAACACACTGTAAAACTACAGCGACACTGTAAATCTACAGCGACACTGTAAAACTACAGCAACATTGCAAAACTACAGCACCGCAGAAAAACTACAGCAACACTGTAAAACTACAGCAGCACTGTAAAACTACAGCAACATTGTAAAACTACAGCAACACTGTAAAACTACAGCAGCACTGTAAAACTACAGCAACACACTGTAAAACTACAGCAGCACTGTAAAACTACAGCAACACTGTAAAACTACAGCAACATGTAAAAAACTACAGCAACACTGTAAAACTACAGCAGCACTGTAAAACTACAGCAACACACTGTAAAACTACAGCGACACTGTAAAACTACAGCACCGCACTGTAAAACTATAGCAACACTGTAAAACTACAGCAACACTGTAAAACTACAGCAGCACTGTAAAACTACAGCACACTGTAAAACTACAGCACCGCAGAAAAACTACAGCAACACTGTAAAACTACAGCAACACTGTAAAACTACAGCAACATTGTAAAACTACAGCACCGCAGAAAAACTACAGCACCACACTGTAAAACTACAGCAGCACTTTAAAACTACAGCAACACTGTAAAACTACAGCAACATTGTAAAACTACAGCAGCACTGTAAAACTACAGCAACATTGTAAAACTACAGCAACACTGTAAAACTACAGCAACACTGTAAAACTACAGCAACACTGTAAAACTACAGCAGCACTGTAAAACTACACCAACACACTGTAAAACTACAGCAACACTGTAAAACTACAGCAACACTGTAAAACTACAGCAACACTGTAAAACTACAGCAGCACTGTAAAACTACAGCAGCACTGTAAAACTACAGCA
This sequence comes from Poeciliopsis prolifica, assembly GCF_027474105.1. Classification (NCBI taxonomy): domain Eukaryota; kingdom Metazoa; phylum Chordata; class Actinopteri; order Cyprinodontiformes; family Poeciliidae; genus Poeciliopsis; species Poeciliopsis prolifica. Next base: position 435,082 of record NW_026562502.1, on the reverse strand, counting down.
ACACTGTAAAACTACAGCACCGCAGAAAAACTACAGCAACACTGTAAAACTACAGCAACATTGTAAAACTACAGCACCGCAGAAAAACTACAGCAACACTGTAAAACTACAGCAGCACTGTAAAACTACAGCAACACTGTAAAACTACAGCAACACTGTAAAACTACAGCAGCACTGTAAAACTACAGCAACACACTGTAAAACTACAGCAGCACTGTAAAACTACAGCAGCACTGTAAAACTACAGCAACACTGTAAAACTACAGCAACACTGTAAAACTACAGCACCGCACTGTAAAACTACAGCAGCACTGTAAAACTACAGCAGCACTGTAAAACTACAGCCACACTGTAAAACTACAGCAGCACTGTAAAACTACAGCAGCACTGTAAAACTACAGCAGCACTGTAAAACTACAGCAACACTGTAAAACTACAGCACCGCAGAAAAACTACAGCAACACTGTAAAACTACAGCAACACTGTAAAACTACAGCAACACTGTAAAACTACAGCAACACTGTAAAACTACAGCAGCACTGTAAAACTACAGCAACACTGTAAAACTACAGCACCGCAGAAAAACTACAGCAACACTGTAAAACTACAGCAACACTGTAAAACTACAGCAACATTGTAAAACTACAGCACCGCAGAAAAACTACAGCACCACACTGTAAAACTACAGCAGCACTTTAAAACTACAGCAACACTGTAAAACTACAGCAACATTGTAAAACTACAGCAGCACTGTAAAACTACAGCAACATTGTAAAACTACAGCAACACTGTAAAACTACAGCAACATTGTAAAACTACAGCAACACTGTAAAACTACAGCAGCACTGTAAAACTACAGCAACACACTGTAAAACTACAGCAGCACTGTAAAACTACAGCAACACTGTAAAACTACAGCAACATTGTAAAACTACAGCAACACTGTAAAACTACAGCAACACTGTAAAACTACAGCAGCACTGTAAAACTACAGCAACACTGTAAAACTACAGCACCGCAGAAAAACTACAGCAACACTGTAAAACTACAGCAACATTGCAAAACTACAGCACCGCAGAAAAACTACAGCAACACTGTAAAACTACAGCAGCACTGTAAAACTACAGCAACATTGTAAAACTACAGCAACACTGTAAAACTACAGCAGCACTGTAAAACTACAGCAACACACTGTAAAACTACAGCAGCACTGTAAAACTACAGCAACACTGTAAAACTACAGCAACATTGTAAAACTACAGCAACACTGTAAAACTACAGCAGCACTGTAAAACTACAGCAACACACTGTAAAACTACAGCGACACTGTAAAACTACAGCGACACTGTAAAACTACAGCAACATTGCAAAACTACAGCACCGCAGAAAAACTACAGCAACACTGTAAAACTACAGCAGCACTGTAAAACTACAGCAACACTGTAAAACTACAGCAACACTGTAAAACTACAGCAGCACTGTAAAACTACAGCAACACACTGTAAAACTACAGCAGCACTGTAAAACTACAGCAACACTGTAAAACTACAGCAACACTGTAAAACTACAGCAACACTGTAAAACTACAGCAGCACTGTAAAACTACAGCAACACACTGTAAAACTACAGCACACTGTAAAACTACAGCGACACTGTAAAACTACAGCACCGCACTGTAAAACTATAGCAACACTGTAAAACTACAGCAACACTGTAAAACTACAGCAACACTGTAAAACTACAGCAACACACTGTAAAACTACAGGAACACTGCAAAACTACAGCAACACACTGTAAAACTACAGCGACACTGTAAAACTACAGCAACATTGTAAAACTACAGCAACATTGTAAAACTACAGCAACACTCTAAAACTACAGCACCGCACTGTAAAACTACAGCACCGCACTGTAAAACTACAGCAACGCACTGTAAAACTACAGCAACGCACTGTAAAACTACAGCACCGCACTGTAAAACTACAGCAACATTGTAAAACTACAGCAACACTGTAAAACTACAGCAACACTGTAAAACTACAGCACCGCACTGTAAAACTACAGCAACACACTGTAAAACTACAGCAACACTGTAAAACTACAGCAACACTGTAAAACTACAGCACCGCACTGTAAAACTACAGCCACACTGTAAAACTACAGCAACACTGTAAAACTACAGCAACACTGTAAAACTACAGCAGCACTGTAAAACTACAGCAACACTGTAAAACTACTGCAGCACTGTAAAACTACAGCAGCACTGTAAAACTACAGCACCGCAGAAAAACTACAGCAACACTGTAAAACTACAGCAACACTGTAAAACTACAGCAACATTGTAAAACTACAGCAACACTGTAAAACTACAGCAACATTGTAAAACTACAGCAACACTGTAAAACTACAGCAACACTGTAAAACTACAGCAGCACTGTAAAACTACAGCACCGCAGAAAAACTACAGCAACACTGTAAAACTACAGCAACACTGTAAAACTACAGCAACATTGTAAAACTACAGCACCACAGAAAAACTACAGCAACACTGTAAAACTACAGCAGCACTGTAAAACTACAGCAGCACTGTAAAACTACAGCAACATTGTAAAACTACAGCAGCACTGTAAAACTACAGCAACATTGTAAAACTACAGCAACACTGTAAAACTACAGCAACATTGTAAAACTACAGCAACACTGTAAAACTACAGCAACATTGTAAAACTACAGCAACACTGTAAAACTACAGCAACGCACTGTAAAACTACAGCACCGCACTGTAAAACTACAGCAACGCACTGTAAAACTACAGCACCGCACTGTAAAACTACAGCAACGCACTGTAAAACTACAGCAACACTGTAAAACTACAGCACCGCACTGTAAAACTACAGCCACACTGTAAAACTACAGCCACACCGTAAAACTACAGCAGCACTGTAAAACTACAGCAGCACTGTAAAACTACAGCAACACTGTAAAACTACAGCAACACTGTAAAACTACAGCAACATTGTAGAACTACAGCACCGCAGAAAAACTACAGCACCACACTGTAAAACTACAGCAGCACTGTAAAACTACAGCAACACTGTAAAACTACAGCAGCACTGTAAAACTACAGCAACACTGTAAAACTACAGCAACACTGTAAAACTACAGCAACATTGTAAAACTACAGCACCGCAGAAAAACTACAGCACCACACTGTAAAACTACAGCAGCACTGTAAAACTACAGCAACACTGTAAACTACAGCAACACTGTAAAACTACAGCAACACTGTAAAACTACAGCAACATTGTAAAACTACAGCAACACTGTAAAACTACAGCAGCACTGTAAAACTACAGCGACACTGTAAAACTACAGCAGCACTGTAAAACTACAGCACACTGTAAAACTACAGCAACATTGTAAAACTACAGCAACACTGTAAAACTACAGCACCGCACTGTAAAACTATAGCAACACTGTAAAACTACAGCAACACTGTAAAACTAAATTAAACACTGTAAAACTACAGCAACACTGCAAAACTACAGCAACACACTGTAAAACTACAGCGACACTGTAAAACTACAGCGACATTGTAAAACTACAGCAACATTGTAAAACTACAGCAGCACTGTAAAACTACAGCAACGCACTGTAAAACTACAGCAACACTAAAACTACAGCACTGCTGTAAAACTACAGCACCGCACTGTAAAACTACAGCACCGCACTGTAAAACTACAGCACTGTAAAACTACAGCAACGCACTGTAAAACTACAGCACCGCACTGTAAAACTACATCAATCACTGTAAAACTACAGCAAAGCACTGTAAAACTACAGCAACATTGTAAAACTACAGCAACGCACTGTAAAACTACAGCAACACTGTAAAACTACAGCACCTCACTGTAAAACTACAGCACACTGTAAAACTACAGCACACCGTAAAACTACAGCAGCACTGTAAAACTACAGCAGCACTGTAAAACTACAGCAACACTGTAAAACTACAGCAACACTGTAAAACTACAGCAACATTGTAGAACTACAGCACCGCAGAAAAACTACAGCACCACACTGTAAAACTACAGCAGCACTGTAAAACTACAGCAACACTGTAACACTACAGCAACACTGTAAAACTACAGCAACACTGTAAACACTACAGCAACATTGTAAAACTACAGCAACACTGTAAAACTACAGCAGCACTGTAAAACTACAGCGACACTGTAAAACTACAGCGACACTGTAAAACTACAGCAACATTGTAAAACTACAGCAACACTGTAAAACTACAGCACCGCACTGTAAAACTATAGCAACACTGTAAAAATACAGCAACACTGTAAAACTACATTAACACACTGTAAAACTACAGCAACACTGTAAAACTACAGCAACACACTGTAAAACTACAGCGACACTGTAAAACTACAGCGACACTGTAAAACTACAGCGACACTGTAAAACTACAGCAACATTGTAAAACTACAGCAGCACTGTAAAACTACAGCAACACTGTAAAACTACAGCAACACTCTAAAACTACAGCACTGCTGTAAAACTACAGCACCGCACTGTAAAACTACAGCACCGCACTGTAAAACTACAGCAACGCACTGTAAAACTACAGCACCGCACTGTAAAACTACATCAATCACTGTAAAACTACAGCAAAGCACTGTAAAACTACAGCAACATTGTAAAACTACAGCAGCACTGTAAAACTACAGCAACACACTGTAAAACTACAGCAACACTGTAAAACTACAGCAACACTGTAGTTTGTCAATGCATGAAACGTTTGCTGAAAGTTAAGCTAATGGTTTAAAAGACCAAAAGCTTGTGGGTAAAAGAGTTGGGTTAGGGTTAGAAAAGGAGTATTTGCAGATAGTTAATCTGCAAATACTCCTTTAGGATCAAGTTTGTTGTTTAAGTGTAGAAATGTCTCAAAGGATCTGTTAAAATGTTGAAATGAAATCAGCAGCTTATGCTGCTGCTGAAAGGATAGAAAACGGTTTGTCTGTCTGCAGTCCTGCGATGCCTTGGGATCCCATCAAGAGTCGTCACCAACTTCAACTCAGCCCACGACAACACGGGCAACCTGAAGACCGAACTCATCTTCAAGCCAGACGGCACGCCTGACAGACACAAGACCCAGGACTCCATCTGGTTGGTCCAAACGCTCCACATGACGCCGGTTCCATGGAACAAACTAAACCTTATTAGGGTTTTTAAACCGTTTGGGTTGTCAACGACTGCCATGGCCGTCAAGGCGAACCGTTTATGGGCAGCAACAGTCACTGAGTTGGTTTCTGTGCAGGAACTTCCACTGCTGGAACGAGGCATTCATGAAGCGAGTGGATCTTCCACCGAAGTACTCCGGATGGCAGGTGGTGGATGCGACTCCGCAGGAGACCAATGACAGTGAGCAGAACACAAACATCCCAAACCCACAGGAAGCAGCGATTAACCCAACCGTGTCTCACTTTGTTTCAGGATATTTCCGTTGCGGTCCGGCGCCGGTCATTGCCATCAGGGACGGTGAGCTGTGTCACCCCTTCGACTGTCGCTTCGTCTTCGCTGAGGTTAGACTGGAAGGACATTAACCTGATAAACCAGATAAATTAGTCAAGTAATCGCTGACTGTTTGTGCTCTAGGTGAACAGCGACCTGATCCACATGAAGAGTGACAAATATGGCAACATGACTCCATTCAAGGTGGACACGTCTTATGTTGGACAGTTCATTTACACCAAGTCATTGAGCAGCTGGAGACCTGAGGACATCACCAGGACCTATAAGCATCCAGAAGGTCTTCTTACTCAGCTTTATATGTCATGTGATCAAAGATTAGCACAGGAAGGTGACTGGAGAAAATGTGAATCTGCAGGGAGTCTGGCAGATCAGCAGACCATGGCTCTGGCTGAGCAGTACGGATGTTCTAGAGACCGCTCTGACTGGCCTGCGTCCAGCCTGTCCATCCAGATTGCAACTCAAGCGTGAGGAAACCATCAATCCATCCATCATGGAGATAAAACTTTGAGTTGTACGACATCACCAAGGGTAGTGAGACATAATTACTATAGTATGGGAAACTTAAGGGACACACTGGAGCACGGTGGGAAAGAGAGGTAAAATATGGTCATTTTCAGCCAAAACAGGAGACTTAACAGGTATAAACTGGTTCTGGAACCAGCGGGTTTACTCTCAGTCCATCCTGGATGTCTGAGTGTCTGTCTCTATGGGAGAGTCCAGACGCTCTCATTTCAGCCTTTGTATTCATCATCTCGTTCTTTTAGTCTCTACCCAAATCTCAGGACCATAGATGAGGGTCGTCTGCTTTGAGTCAGCATTGAGTACATGCAGACCGAGGAGAGAAGTACGGCCCGGTATGTTGGAGTAACATGAAACTGCTGGGAGTGAGTGAGGTAAAGCCACCATCTACTTAGTGTACCGACCACAGACGGTTGACATTTCATGGTCCAACATACCAAAAAACTACATTTCTCATGACAAATCCCTTTGTTTTCCACAAGGTGAATGGAAGCTAGCTAGTTTGCTGAGCTAGGCGGACACCAAGCTCTGTTTCTTCTTCACTGTGCCTCTTTGTGGCAGTCAGGTGGCTACTTGCCACTTGTTGCACAAACTCTCACGTTTAACATAAAACAGTTCAATGTGAAGGCTGTTTCCTGCCAAGGGTTCTCTGTGTAGCTCCTACTATCTCAAGGTAGTCGTGTCCGGCAGACCTCAACAGACCAAAGTACAACAGAGACCTTAACTCTGTACTGCCACCTCTTCCCTCTCTGTCCAGGGCTACGTGGGGGATCCTCTGAGGGTTTCAGTGACTTTTTACAACCAAAGTGAGACTATAAAATCTGTGAAAGTTTACATGGAGATCAGCTCCACCTACTACACCGGCGTGGTCGCATCAGACCCACTGAAAGTCGAGGACTTCAGGATTGATCTGGACGCCTTCCAGAGTGAGCGGCTTTGGCTTCAGATCCCTGGCCTTAAAGAGGGTTAGGGACATTTTGGATATGTCTGTGTTTTCTGTTGCAGGTAGCATTAAGATGTTTGAGCTTTCGCCTCAGGAGTACGTCTCTCAGCTGGGCTCTAACAGCAACCTGGAGGTCACTGTGACCGGACAAACCGATGATGTGGAGGTGTCAGAGGTCAAGACCATCGCCCTGAAGCTTCCACCGCTGAACATAACAGTAAAACCCAGACTGAACATCCATGAAATCTTCAACAGTCTGAAGATTTCACACTGATTTGTTGCTGTGTGTGTCTGTGTCCAGCTGAGTGGGCGGCCTCAGGTGAATCGTGACATGTACGTCATGGTTTCCTTCACTAACACCTTGGGGTTCCCCCTGACCGACACCAAGCTGGCCATGGAGGGAGCCGGGCTGCTGGAGACTCAGCTCTACAACTACAGGTAACTACAGGTAAACCCGGTTCACCTGCCTCACCTGCAGCTTCCTGTGTTCATATTTAAAACATGTTTCCTCCCAGGACGATTCCTCCTATGGGCCAAATATCCCACAAGGTCGGGTTCAGACCCACGAAGCCCGGACTCCAGACTCTCCTGGTGGTGCTGGACTGCGACAACCTGCCCGATGTAAACACCACAACGGCTCGCTCAAAACCAAACCTCAGAATTAGTTTTACAGTCGAATGAAGTCAAAAAGATTAGCCAGCAGAATCTTCTTTGCTACAACTGAGTATTTAAAAATAAATGTATCAAATAAAATATTAGCCAAAGTTTAAAACAACCAAAGATTATTGGGTTTTGCTAAACTATTAGCAATAAACTGTAGCTAAATTGAAAAGTTACTTATTAAGAATTTATTGGCTAAAATTATTTATTGTCATCATTAACTTAAAAAAGGCAAAGCTAAGTACATAAGAACTTACATTTTTATCAAACTGCAGCTAAAAGTTGATGCACCGCCTTATTATGAAATAGATTTAGCAGCCGGCACGTTAGCTAAACGTTAGCGAAACGTTAGCTAAATGGTTAAAATTGTTCCGATTCTCTCAATTTAGAAAAAAATAAGTATTTAGACAGAAAATAATAAACTTAAACTGTTGGTTAGCAGTTGAAACTACATTAATTTATCTCAAGATTGATCAGTTTACAGCAATAAATGTTAGCTAAGCATTAGCTAAAGTGATTACTGCTTGCTAAGTCATCAGCATTAGCCTACTAAATGTGCAAATGTCAAATAATAACAGTCTAAAGTACTGCAGCTGAAAAGACTTGAAAATACAAGCTAAAAGTTATAAATGTCAAACTAACGTATCTACCAAAAACATAGCAAAGCTAAAGTTTAGGCAAAGTTTGTTTTTATGAGGCTAAACTTGACACTGAATTTGGTAAATCCAACAATGTTTCTCAAAAGTCTTAAATATTTGCTTCAACCTGAGGAAACTGCTGAGATCTGATGAAGTTTTAGCTACGAAAACAAAACATTTTATTTCTGCTAAATGTCTTGAGAAAAAACTTCTCTATATATTCGAGATTTTACCTTAAATTTGACATTAAATTCAACAATCTGAGGAAACAGATTGTTGTACCATTAGCATCTTGATGATAATTGTCTGTTTCTTTTAGATGATGGCAATGGTGGAAGTCAAGGTCATGCCGTAACCTTTGGCCTTTCGTCCAGTGAGAAGAAACAACAAATTCTACAAATTACATCCATCATTGATCATTTTTCTGTGGTGAAATCATCGGAAATTATTCTTAAAATCAACAAAATGCATAAATCAAACTTCAGATTGAGGATCAGTGTTTCCAACATGTTCAGATAATTGATTGGTTATAATCGCTCTCTGAAGATGCAAAAACATAAATCTGAAAGATTAACGTAGCAGTTAAATAAAAGAAGCTTCAGGTGGAAAATTGTGTAAATTCTAAATGAAATTTGAATAAATTCTGGATGGAGATTTCAGAATAAGATACAAGTTGGACAGATTCTGAAATTAATTAAGAATGAAGATATTTTTAATTTGCAGGACCAGAAATTAAAAGTTTGAAAAGTTTGTTTTATTGTAAAGAAACACAAAATGTCTTCATAAACATCCTCTTCTTTGTCTCCACATTAAGACAATTTAGATGCACTTAAATTTTACCAGCTAAAAGTGTCACTAAAAAAACACAAAAGGTAAGTTGGGACAAAGTGGTTAATTTTGATTAGTGACTTTATGTTACAACAGCAAAAAGGTTTTCAGTTTTCATTAATTTAATATCAGTGTGGTTCATCTATAAAACTCGACTGTTCTGTGATTTTATCTTTAGCTCATTTAATGACAGTTAAAATTAACAGAATTAAAGTTCTTATTTTGTCTTTAATTTCAGAGAAAATTTGACTAACGCAGCTAATTTCTAACTAATTACTGATTTATTTTGGGCCTGTATCAAACTTTTAGACGAAATTTGTTCCTTTATGGAAACTGAACCAGTTTTACGATCTTTGACCAAATCAAGTGTGATTTTATCCTTTTGATTCTGTGTACTAAGAAATAAAGCATTTCAAACGCACTGCATGTCTCACTGATCTTTACAAGGAACTATTTTAAACCTCAGAGAATTGAGTTACTGCAAAGGCTCTGCAACAATCTTTAAAAGCTATACTTGTCTTCAGAACAGCTAAATAAAACTTTTTTAGTGCAACAAATGTTACATGACCTTAAAAAGACAACTTGAAAGTCTTCAGGACATTTATTGAAACCCATTTTATTTTTGTTTTAAGATTTTATATGAAGAAAAATATTAAACTTTTGCACAAAAACCAGAATGTTGAATATGCAAAATGAAAAGAAACAACATGATTTACAATTTAATGACAAGGAAATAGATCTGGACCAACATCAGTGACATTTCAATTCATTTTGTGGTGGAAAATCAGTTTATTACATAAAAACAACCAAACTAAACCAGCTGAGTCTTTATCTCAACCTCCAGTAGGTGACCTTTGACCTGTTTCTGCTGGTGTTTGTTGAAGTATGGCGGCGGATCAGGGCGCTGCAGTGACGTCATCCGGCCGCTAGAGGGAAGCAGCGCTCTTCCTCCCAGTCACTCCAGTCCGCTGAACTCCAGACCGACTGGTTTCTCCTGATCATCAGCAGCTTCTGCTTCTTTCCATCCGAGCAGCCATCTTGACTGCAGTCTGGACCTGCTGGTCCAGAACCGAACTTTGATGTTAAACTCAAAACAACCGAACCAAGCCGAACCAACACGAACCAAGCCGAACCAACACGAACCTCGGTGTTTCTGTCAGTCTGCCCCCCTCCCCTCCCCCCTCAGCCACAGGTGAGTCGACGTCATAGCAACGGTATCTGACGCATCAGCGTCACCAAAACACACGCGGGGTTTTTTCAGGAGCTGCGAGGACCGGAGCGGGAACCTCTACGGTAACCCAGAGGTGTCAAAACTGTCGCCCATTAGTGCCAAAATTATCTAAAAATTGTCATATTAAAACAGAAAAAAACAACATTGACAAGTTTTTAATAAAGCACAGCAGTCAGATTTTTGTAATAGTGGAATTACAAAAATTCTACTATTAAACCATGATGGATTTAATACAATCAACTTAATACAATCAACTTAATACAATCAACTTAATACAATCAACTTAATACAATCAACTTAATACAATCAACTTAATACAATCGGTTTAATGCAACCGCGATGGATCATGGTTGCATTAAATGACAGGTTTAGGTTTTTTAGGAATTGGGGTCATTGTCCTTGTTTGGAAACTAAAGTCTGGCAACTTTTGTTTTCTGTCAAAGTAAATGAAAACAGAAATGTTGTAAATAAATACTGAAGATTTGCGACCTGAGGGTCAAACAGATTCATCCAGAGGCCACATGTGAGAGCTCTGCTGTTAGCACAACACAACCAAACCCTCCTGTTCTGTCTTTCTTCCTCTCTGTCCATCTGTCTGTCTCTGATCTGAGGATGTAGGAAGACCCATCCGGTTCCGTCCAGCAGGGGGCGATGAGCCGAGCCGTAAGAACCACAAAGTTTCAGCTCAAACCAGAACAAGGAGGCCGATGATGCAGGTGAAGCTCTACAGGTGATGCAGCAGCAAAAAGTGATTCATGTTCCTCTTGTTGCTGCAGTTCTGACATGTTTCCAGGCTGTTTGTGCTGCAGCTTTAACCAGGGGTTTAGTGCTGCAGTTTGAGCATGTTTTCTGTTTTTGTGCTGCGGTTTTAACCTGTTTCCAGGTTTTTGTGCTGCAGCTGTAATCTGGAGCTTGTGCCTCAGCAGGTGTGGGTCTGTGCGGCCCGGTTGCTGGTCCCGATCCGGTTCTCTGGCTCGCCGCTCTCAGGCTGCAAGGCAAACAACTGTTACCTACAAATCATCCGTCTCTATTGGAAACCGGTTTTTCTCCCCGCCTGCTGCTCCCTCATGCATCCTCCCTCCCCCTCCTCGTCTCTCTGCAGAACACGTCTGGTTGCAGTTTGCTGCGGCTGTGTTGTGCTGCGCTGGAGGACGCCGGGCCGAACCGGGCCGGGTTGGTTGGGTCGGTCAGTAGAACATGTGTTGCTGTTGCTGGCCTGCAGCAGCGGGAGCAGCATGTGCTCTTCATCCCCCACACCGCCGACAGGTGTTGGCTTCATGTGACTGCCTGCCTGTCCGGACAGCGCTCCAATGGAGGAGGAGGAGGAGGAGGAGGAGGAGGGAGGGGGGGGGAGGAGGAGGAGGAGGAGGAGGAGGAGGAGGGAGGGGGGGAGGAAGAGGAAGAGGGGGAGGAGGAGGAGGGAGGGGGGAGGAGGAGGAGGAGGAGGAGGAGGAGGAGGAGGAGGGAGGAGGGAGGGGGGAGGAGGGGGGAGGGAGGAGGAGGAGGAGGAGGAGGAGGAGGAGGAGGAGGAGGAGGAGGAGGAGGAGGAAGAGGCGGGGTGTGTAAAGTTTCATCAACAACTGTGTCAACTCTGCAGCCTCTGGGTTGGGAAAGCAGCAGCTCAGGATACCTCTCCTCTTCCTCCTCTTCCTCCTCTTCCTCCTCTTCCTCCTCTTCCTCCTCCTCTTTAACTCCTCTGGATGAATGGATGAATGGATGAATGGATGAATCCACCCTTTTGTGTGCGATGGGTTGTTCCTGGGCAACAGCTCCATGGTTACAGTCCAATAAATAACATCACACTCGCTCCTCTGCCTCTGGATCTCAGGATGCGAAGGAAAAGTTTCTTGGCTTTTGTTTCCCGAAACTGAAGCAGATTCAGAATCCCAGACTGAGCGTCTGATCGGCGTTTCTGTTTGGTGAGTGTGTGAACGCACGCAGAGCTGCAGCGGAGAGCTGAAAACATGCAAAGCGGCTCATTAGAAAACCCAAATGAGCTGCGGCAGAGGAACAGGTTTGGAGTGGGACGCGCCGAAAGAGAAGATCTTTGTTTTTTTGCTGCTTTTTGTTTCGTTTGTTTACTTTATGAAAATATAAAGAGGAGTTCTGCTGACATGACAACCAGATGTGAAACAGAATCTGAAAAGTCTTTTCATATAGATTTCCAGTCAGCTCCAGGCCTGGACTTTGACTAGACCATTCTAACCTTTAACTTTGACCTCTGGTCTTCATGTTTAGGGTCAGTTTCCTCAATCTCAGATTTAACCTGAGATTCTTCTCTGTTGACCTGAGAAGCCAGGGATGTCCAAAGTGTGGCCCAGGGGCCATATGGGGACGTCTGGATGACTTTGTCTGGCCCTCCAGTTGAACTCATCCCTTCAGCTCTGGGTGAGATTTTTACAAATAAAATCTTCTTGAATATATTTTTTAGATATGAAACAAAGTGTTTTCCTTTAGTAACAGTGTTTCTGTTTTTACATTTGCTAAGAACAGGCAGCGCCGCGCGACTGATGTAGCCAAACAGAAAAAAGAGACACGAACAGATTTACAGATTCATTTTCTACAAAGATTAGATTATTAAATATCATCAGTTTCATATGTTACAAAGATAACAAATGTACCACAGCTGAATGTAAATATCTGGTTTCTCCTGAAACACATTCAGAGTGTGAAGTGAACTGAGTCTTTTGTGAGTGAACTGAGTCCTTTGTGAGTGAACTGAGTCGTTTCCTGTCAGCCTGTTGAGGATCCACAGTGGATCATCGTCAGGAGGAGCGGCCATTAATCTGAATGGGGAAGTAAAAGGCTGTGATTGGATTAGTGACGTAACCATGTTATCTGTCTGCCTGTGTGTGTGTGTGTGTGTGTGTGTGTGTGTGTGTGTGTGTGTGTGTGTGTGTGTGTGTGTGTGTGTGTGTGTGCTTATTTAGAACTGTTTCACTGACATTTGAGGTAAAATTGAAACAATCTGTGTCAGCTATAATGCTGTTTATTGGGCCAATTTTCAGTTTTTATGCATTTAATCAACATGACAAAGAAAATTTTACCTTTTTTTTTATTGAACTTGTTGATTATTTTCATAACCCAGCGAAATAAGATGGGATGATTTGGCGACAGTCAAACCAACACAAAATGAAATCCCATTTATCATGTTTGTTTTTACATCAGCTAGCTTAAGCTGCTACAGGAAGTTGTAAAAGTGGTAGCATCATGACTAGCATTAGCCTCAGAAAGCTAACTAAGAGCAAACTGGTGGCTGTTTTACCTTCCAGGTAGTAAAATTCATCATGTTAACATCAGTTTGTGAATTTTTGACTCAAACTGAGACTTTTTGTTCGGTTCATTCTGAGCTTCTGACTCATTTTAACGTCAACATGTTGAGTTTCCATAAGTTATTTAATATGGATTATGTGACTAAAAGGAACAAAACCCCAGACATTAAAATGTTTCTGATGCTTCAAGTGAACAAATGATGGAGCGGATGAAGCAGGTTACAAACTGGGATCAGAGTTCATGCTTTAATAAACTCTTGTTGTTCCAGCAGGTCGAACCAAAACATCTGTGGGTCAAACTGAAAGAAGCAGCAGCAGCAGCCGTGACTCAGACGTCTTGGTTCTGGTTAAATCTCCCCTCAGATCCGGTTTCCTCCCGGGGAACCGAGTTCCTCAAAAGCTCCGAGTCCCACAGGAAGCATCGCTGCCGCGCCGGCCTGTCCGGAGCAGGAACGCTGCAGGATGCCCGCTCTGATGCCCGCTCTGATGCCCGCTCTGATGCCCGCTCTGATGCCACACGCTGCACGGCAGGAAAACCTCAGGCCAAACCTGGAATCATCTCAACTGAACAGCAGCAGAGAGGAGGAAGTGAAAACAAGAACTGCCTTCATCTTGACTTTATCAGAACTCAGTAAAAGTGTCAGAGAGCCGCTGCGTTCTGGTGGTTCGGTGTGAAAGCGGCGCTGCTGCTGCAGGGAGACAAACAGGAGCAGCTCAAAATGTCTGACAGAGCTGGAAACACCCAGATCCTTCATCAGCAGCAGGCCGAACCAGCCCGAGACAGGCGGAGAGGCTCTTCCTGCTCGGCTGCAGCCGCCCGCAGGGGAGGAGGGGTGTGATGGGAGGAGAGCTGCCTGCGCTCCCTCCAGCAGGGGATGATGGGAGGAGAGGAGGAGGGGTCTGTATCTGGAGATGGAGGGCTGTCAGGAATGTGGAAGAGCAAGCAGACATGCAGCGAGCGAGGAGCCGAGCCGCTCGCACTAAATTTAACAATGAGAGTCGGCAGGACGTTTAAATTTAGTCTGCAGCTTCACCGAGTCGGAGCGGCTGCTGCTGCTCACCCGGCAGAAACATCCTCATCCTGCGGTGGTCCGAACGGGTCAGGTTCTCCTTCCACAAACCACCGAGGAGCCCAGATCCTCTGGGCCTGCTGAACAAAGGAAACCTTTCTGAGCTTTACGGTCAACAGTTCTTTCATGATGTGGTGAAGAAATGAAGCAAACTTCATCCAAAGCGGGTGGAGAAAACACAAAAAGCCAGAAAACAAGAAGCAGAAATGATCTGAAATCCTGAGAACTGAACCGAATCTAGAGATCCAAACTCTGCAGAAACGTTTTCAGGGCAAGAATCAGGAAGTTATCATCACAGTTTGGATGTTTTCTGTTTCATCCACTTTATTTTAGCCATAAAAAGATGTGCAGATACAAAGACTGAACAAACAAATGAGAGGAAAATCTGAAGAAAGGACAAAATAAAAGAAAGAGATGAGGATAAAAATGTGAATAAACTGACTTTATTCTCATCCAAAAAACAAATTCAGCCTCAGTTTGTTAGAAAACATCAGAATCATTTAGAGAAAGAAAGAAAAGAACAAACTAGAGATAAAATCCTGGATTACACTGTATGCAGATGATACAGTGATCTACACTGAGATTAGAGGATGGATGGATGGATGGATGGATGGATGGATGGATGGATGGATGGATGGATGGATGGATGGATGGATGGATGGATGGATGGATGGATGGATGGATGGATGGATGGATGGATGGATGGATTAGAGTCTAAGTGATGTGATTTCTCTTTAAATTTGTGTTTTTATGGTCAATATTTCCCTTTTGGTTTTACTTCCTCAGTTAAATTGAACTTCTTGATTTTCCATCCAGAGTTCAAACGCAGCAGAAACATCTAGACGACACAAATTCAGATTATTATTCAACATTCAGAGAGCAGCAGTAAATTAGTCCACCTTATTCAACATTGAATTTGTTTGAAATTACTTTGATTTTTACAGAAGTTAGATGTGAAAATCTAACTTCTGTGGAAACTTCATTTCCACAGGTAGCGTTGATCTCAAAGTTCACCTGCAGCAGTTTAATCTTCATTTCTATAGACTGAAGTTTTAGATGAGTTTTAAATGTAAAGTTTATTTTGCTGTTCAGATCAGAAACATGAAGCAGATCTGGAGCTGGACGAACCTTTTTCCTGCTGGACGTTAAAATCCTGCAGTTTTTCCTTTGTGTGGAAACTGGAGCCAAATTCTGGAGACGGCAGCGTCCAGAATCCTGCCGCAAGACGTGGACTGAGACCCCGAGGCTGCTGCATCACCCCACAGGCTGCTGCATCACCCCCCAAGCTGCTGCATCACCCCACAGGCTGCTGCATCACCCCGCAGGCTGCTGCATCACCCCCCAGGCTGCTGCATCACCCCACAGGCTGCTGCATCACCCCGCAGGCTGCTGCATCACCCCACAGGCTGCTGCATCACCCCCTGACCCCCAGGCTGCTGCATCACCCCCTGACCCCCAGGCTGCTGCATCACCCCACCGCAGGCTGCTGCATCACCCCGGCTGCTGCATCACCCCGCAGGCTGCTGCATCACCCCGCAGGCTGCTGCATCACCCCCCAGGCTGCTGCATCACCCCCTGACCCCCAGGCTGCTGCATCACCCCCTGACCCCAGGCTGCTGCATCACCCCACAGGCTGCTGCATCACCCCCTGACCCCAGGCTGCTGCATCACCCCACAGGCTGCTGCATCACCCCACAGGCTGCTGCATCACCCCACAGGCTGCTGCATCATCCCCAGGCTGCTGCATCACCCCCTGACCCCCAGGCTGCTGCATCATCCCGCAGGCTGCTGCATCACCCCACAGGCTGCTGCATCACCCCACAGGCTGCTGCATCACCGCCTGACCCCCAGGCTGCGGCTCCTTATCAGCGCTCCACTCAGTAGCTGCAGCCACTCTGAAGTGTGGCTGGGAGGGTTTCTTATCTCTAAACGCCTCCATGGTGAAATAAAGGCTTGTTCTTGGTTTCATTGTCAATATTGCCTTTGCTGAAAGTGAAAACTGTCAGTTTCATTTGCAGCTGGGTTAAATATTACATTTCAGAGCAACTTTTCAAATTAAAGGTAGTTAAAGATGATTTACTTAACATTTAGTGCCGATTTACAAAGTTTCATAAAGACTTGTTGGAATATTTTGCAGTTACAATATAAAATATTCCAATAAAACTGTTAAATAAACAGTTTTAATATGAACAGATTAAACAGAACCAAGCTGCTGCTGCTGGTTTGGTACCAGTAGGAACTGATCCAGAAACCAGTGGATCCACTAAGAGGGGACCAGTTGGACCAGCCCCTTTACTTTACATGACCAGACATCCTGACATGGAGGCTGGCTTCAGATGCCAGAAAACTGAATTAGAAAATAAAATATGTAGATCTGAATGAAGAAAAAAGTAAACAGCAGTTAAATTTAGTTTCATTAGTTTATGTTTCACATACACAGAGAAAGAAGAATAAAAAATAAATACATCATCAGTAATTTATTAGTGAATTATTTTTTCAAACCTACAAAATACTTTAATGACACATTGTGCATTATTCCTAAATAAACAAGGTGCAAAATATAACTTGAGAGGAATTAAAACAAAATAAAATCAAATAAATTTAATGGATTAAATCCGGCCAGTCATGTCAAAACTAGTGTGCATCTTAACTACAAACAACCAATCAGACCCAGGAGGCGGGACTTAGCGCTGCCAATCACAATTTCTTTTTCCATCAGCAGATTCTGTTGTGAATGCTAAGGCTAGTTAGCATCGCCACCAACGACGGTGGATAAACGGTTTTCCTGGAACGGTGAGTTGTCTCTTCGCCATTAGCACATTTAGCAGCGAGTTCATGAGATTAAGTGAGAGCGCTAAGCTCCTCCCCCTGCCTGTGATTGGTTGTTTTATCTGGAGCGTTGCATTTCGTCAGACAGCAACAGCAGCTCAGGCATCAATCTTTCATAACATTTTGTTATTCAAATACATACAAAAAAAAAACATATTTGTTTAAACATATGTGTGAAAAACATTTTTTCATAAAAATTAAACGCTGCAGCTTTTTAAAAAAGAAATATGAAAACTTAAATAAAGTGTTGATGAGTTGTAGAATGCATTTTATTTATTCATTCATCCTTATGGCAACAGGACAACCAAATATGTTCATTTAAACCCATAAAGTTTGTTTTGGTGCTTCATGGCCCCCATCTGCCCCCCTCCCTGCCCGCGGTGCAAACTTCCTGGACGCGCCCCTGGCAGCAACGTGTGTCCGTGCGTAAAGGCAGAGATGCTTGGTGGCCACGTCCCCTTGGAGACGGAGATAACACGTGATGAGCTTTACTGATCAGGTTCAGAGGCAGAGAGACACCGAGACACGGCGAGAGACAGGCCGGGGCACGGAGCCTGGAGCCCGGCCACCACTTCAGCCAACCTCCGCAGCGCAGCGCAGCGCGCGCGCGCGGCGCAGCGGCGGTTACTCTGCTACAGTTACTGAGTGGCCTTGTTTGTTTCCTCAGAGGAGGAGGAGGAGGAGAGGAGGAAGAGAAGCAGCGCAGCAGCACCAGGAGGAGGAGAGAGGAGGAGGAGGAGGAGGAGGAGGAGGAGGAGGAGAAGCCGGAGTAAAGTTTGTCCAAGTTTGCACATCCATTCGGAGAAACGCCATTTTGAGTCCTCTCCTCTTCGGAGCGACTTTGCAGCTTCTTCCTCCCTTTTTTTTTTTTTTTTTTTAACTTCATCCCCCCCTCATCATCATCATCATCCTCCTCCTCGCCACGATGTCTCGGCGCAAGCAGCCCAACCCCAGCAAAGTCCGCGGTAAGTCAGCGTTTTTCCGCCGCTAGCCGCCGCGTCTCTCAGCAACAAGTTAAACTGCCACCAAAGTTAGCCCCGCTGCGTGGACGCGCTTTCCACGGGGGGATGTTTTTTCGCTCTCCTCTCCGTGTTGCTTCCTAGTTTGATGCGCATCCAAGCGGAGGAATTTCAGCTCCTCTTCCGCCTCTTCCTCATTCACTCTGCGGCTAATTATCACCCGCAGCTTCATGTTTTCTCCTTCTTTAGCGCAACTTTTAGCAGCCGTTTGCACTTTTTCTGGCTGTTATTCGGCGGTTATTTTCCGCCGTGGGGGTTGGGGGGGCAGCAGAGAGAGAGAGACACGGCGGGGAAGTGGGTGGGAAGAGGGGGGGTCAAAGTCTGCTCAGCCGGAGGCAAGCATCCATATCTGGGTGCACTTTGGTCGGAGCCTCGCTGCTAGTTACCATGTGTAGCGCTATCAGTCCAGACGGTAAGAGCTGCAAGCTAGCGGTAAGCTAGGGCTGCTTCTTCCGGTCTGCCTGTCACAATAAAACACCTGTTGAACATTTCGCTTACAGACGCCATTCTGTACAATCCGACATAAAAGCAGCTTTAATGACCTAAAAGCTGTTATTTCTAATGGTTTATTCAAACCAATAGCTAATTAGTGAGCTATTAGTTAACGTGTTGCTACGTAGGTTACATCACTGAAAACACGTCACTGTCAGCTTGTTGTGCTAATACTGTTAGCGGGTCAGGCCATGACCCCTCCGGGCTGCCGTAGATTTCAGATGTTTTGGTGAAGAAGTCCATATAAACTGGTTATTACTGCCACTGTGAAGCTGCAACCTCATTGGGGTGAAAAGTTATGTTGTGGAAAAGAAAAATTATATCGCTGATGAATTATTTACAACCTGTTAGAGAAGGTAAATAATTGTGTGTATGAATGTGGCGGCCATATTAGATGTTGTGTTGTGGGATGTTTTTCTTAAGTAAATGTTTTCACTTTAGCTTAATCTGTGAGGATTTCAAAGATTAGTATATATATATATATATATATATATATATATATATATATATATATATATATATATATATATATATGTGTGTGTGTGTATATATATATATGTGTGTGTGTGTGTGTGGAAATGTCTGTGTAATTGTTGATACTGAGTTGTTTTCGATGCTTTTGAACGTTTGCTTGCTTTATTTTGAAGGTCCTCTTCCTCGTTTCCTGCTTTTGTCCGCGCTGCGTGCGTCTAGCTTTGAGCTCCAACACGGTGACCTTGCCCAGACTCGTTCAGCCCCGAATCGGGTCCGGTTCATTTAGAAACCGACCCGACGCGGCCGAGGCTCGGTCGGGGAGTCCCTGCCGCTCGGTTTGCGGCAGTTTTTGCGGCAGTTTGTCGACTTTTCTCCGTCTTTCTGACACTTTTTCCAGCGCCTCCCTAGCAGCAGCATCGACGTGACGCCTGTTGCTGCATCCTCCTCCTCCTCCTCTTCCTCTCCAGTCCCCGTTTTCTGTCTCCCTCCGCTGCAACTTTAATTAAAACATTAAATCAGATTTATTTTCGCACCGTCAGCTCTGTTCGGCCCCACACCGGGTCTCGGTGAAGTCCCCCGGCTCAGTTAGCTGTTAGCGGGAGGATGCTGCTGCTGTGGCCGCTGCAGAAGCTCCAGACCTCGGCCTGAACTGGGCCAAAGAGCCCCTTATCACCCAGCCGGTCAATGATTGACGGCCTGGGTTTGGTTTGGATCTCAGGACCGGACCGGTTAGGTAATGGTTCAACCTGAGGAGCTTTAAGGTCACTTTTAAACATCCAACTGAAACTCATAAAAGTTTGATTTATGCCCCCAAACAGCAGAAAACAAGACTTACAGCAATAAAACAGCTCAGGTAGATCATGTTGGTCTGAGATGCACCGATCTGGTGTTTATTTGGGCCGATATTTCCAGGTTTTAGCTCTGACCGGGTGGATCTGTATTTTTATATCTCAGGAGTAAAAATGGCTCCAGAATCCTTTAAAAACAGGCAGAAACTCATAATTAATGCTTTATTTGATCGATTTTAATCTGGTATATAGAACAGAACTTTCAGAATTGAGCAAATATTTCCTGTCAGATTATTGTTTTATATCTGCTCTACTGGTTTAACATGTAATCTGAGAACGATGATCTGACCTGTTGATCTAATGGCTCAAAAATATAAAAAAGTCAAAATTTTTAAAGATTTTAATGAAATACTGAGCTGGTTCTGATTGACCCGTCCATCTTTAGTTCCTTTATGAAGCAAAACTAGCAGATTGGAGCAGATTATTCCCATCTTCTCTGTATTTTCAGAGCAGAACCAGGTAATTATTACAGAAAAAGTAATTGAAACTTTGTTGTTTTAGACAATAAAACTTGTAGGACGTCTCTTCTAGATGATGTAATTAGCTTGTTTCCTGAAGCTGTAAATGGTGTTGGCTGGAACATCTCTGCTGTCGGCCATCTTGGTTGCTCCAGATGAAGCTTTCATCTTTAACACTTCCTGTTTTGAGGCGTTGAAGCTTCAGGAGCCAGAGTCCATCCAGGATGAGCTTTATGAGACAGGATGCAGCGGCAGTGTGTGCCGCACTGTGTGTGTGCTGCAGTGTGTGTGTGCTGCAGTGTGTGTGCTGCACTGTGTGTGTGCTGCAGTGTGTGTGTGCTGCACTGTGTGTGTGCTGCAGTGTGTGTGCTGCAGTGTGTGTTGCACTGTGTGTGTGCTGCAGTGTGTGTGTGCTGCACTGTGTGTGCTGCAGGTTTGATTCGGTTCAGATGAACAGTTACTGTTTTAGTAACTAATTCAACACTGAGGCCCAGACTGGTTAGAGGGAGGTGTGGGCGGGGCTTAAGAATGGAGGCGGGGCCTATATAATGTGGGCGGGGCCTGAGAGTGGATGTGGGTCTGGATGCTGTAAAGTTTCATCATCTGGTGGTTGGATCCGGCCTGCAGGCGGAAAACAGGAAGAACAGGAATCAGTGGAGGAGAAGAAGAGTCAGAGGATGCCTCAGCTGTGCAAAAGTCTTAGTCCAGCCCTGTTGCTGCATGTTGGAGCAGAACGGAGAGACTCCAGGAAAAATCTGAGAGAAATCGGGGGAAACAAAGAGCTGGACTCTTCCTCTCTACTCTTCCTCTCTACTCTTCCTCTCTACTCTTCCTCACTACTCTTCCTCACTACTCTTCCTCACTACTCTTCCTCTCTACTCTTCCTCACTACTCTTCCTCACTACTCTTCCTCACTACTCTTCCTCTCTACTCTTCCTCACTACTCTTCCTCTCTACTCTTCCTCTCTACTCTTCCTCTCTACTCTTCCTCTCTACTCTTCCTCACTACTCTTCCTCACTACTCTTCCTCACTACTCTTCCTCACTACTCTTCCTCTCTACTCTTCCTCTCTACTCTTCCTCACTACTCTTCCTCTCTACTCTTCCTCACTACTCTTCCTCACTACTCTTCCTCTCTACTCTTCCTCTCTACTCTTCCTCACTACTCTTCCTCACTACTCTTCCTCACTACTCTTCCTCTCTACTCTTCCTCACTACTCTTCCTCACTACTCTTCCTCACTACTCATCCTCTCTACTCTTCCTCACTACTCTTCCTCACTACTCTTCCTCTCTACTCTTCCACACTACTCTTCCTCTCTACTCTTCCTCTCTACTCTTCCTCACTACTCTTCCTCTCTACTCTTCCTCACTACTCTTCCTCACTACTCTTCCTCTCTACTCTTCCTCTCTACTCTTCCTCACTACTCTTCCTCTCTACTCTTCCTCACTACTCTTCCTCACTACTCTTCCTCACTACTCTTCCTCTCTACTCTTCCACACTACTCTTCCTCTCTACTCTTCCTCTCTACTCTTCCTCACTACTCTTCCTCTCTACTCTTCCTCTCTACTCTTCCTCTCTACTCTTCCTCACTACTCTTCCTCTCTACTCTTCCTCACTACTCTTCCTCACTACTCTTCCTCTCTACTCTTCCTCACTACTCTTCCTCACTACTCTTCCTCACTACTCTTCCTCTCTACTCTTCCTCACTACTCTTCCTCACTACTCTTCCTCACTACTCTTCCTCACTACTCTTCCTCACTACTCTTCCTCTCTACTCTTCCTCACTACTCTTCCTCACTACTCTTCCTCACTACTCTTCCTCACTACTCTTCCTCACTACTCTTCCTCACTACTCTTCCTCTCTACTCTTCCTCACTACTCTTCCTCACTACTCTTCCTCACTACTCTTCCTCACTACTCTTCCTCCTGGCTGGATGAAGTGCGTCGCTGCGGCGCACAAAGACTGCGTTGTGTTGCCGTGGGGACCGGCTCCCTGCAGTCGTGTGAAGACATGATACAGCTTGAGGAAAAGGAGGAAGAGGAGGAGGAGGAAGAGGAGGAGGAGGAAGAGGAGGAGAAGAAAGAGGAAGAGGAGGAAAAGGAGGAGGAGGAAGAGGAGGAGAAGAAAGAGGAAGAGGAGGAAAAGGAGGAGGAAGAGGAGGAAGAGGAGGGCAGCCACCCGACTGATTCCTCTTTATCTGCTCTTCATCATCCCTCCTCTTCCTCACCGGGTCTCTGACCCGTCAGAGCGACTCGGAGCGGCCGGGTCAGCTCCAGAACCGAGTCTCTGCAGGTTCTGATCCGATTTGGTTCTTCTGACTTCAACAGTCTGGCAAAAATTAAAATATGATTTCTTCTTCAATAATAAAATAAAGATCATTTAACTGAATCAATACAGAATCGAAATAAAAGTATTAAAAACAAAACTGATAATATTTAGTTAATATTACTTAAATAAATGATTATATTTGCAAATAATAGAGAATCATATTTATTATTATTTGAGTCATTATTGTTAAAAATCCATTTAAATTGGATGATTTTATGTTTTAGTTTCTGTTTCAAATGAAGATTTATTAACATGATCTGTGTAACAAACTCAATAACAATAAATTAAGAAGGATTAATTATGTAGATGGAGAAATGAAACATTTTATTTATTTAGATTCTTTTAATAAAATGAATCTATGAACTTAATTAACTCATCAAATGAAAACATGAGACAAACTGGAGCCTCATTAATGAAACTAATGTGATAATTACACTGAGCTCACGTGACCCGGCCTGGTGTGTGTGTGTTCGTGTGTGTGTGTGTGTGTTCGTGTGTGGGTGTGTGTGTGTGTGTGTGTTAATGGGAGTTTCAGTGGGACGTTTGTGTCCAGGGGGACAGAAGTCAAGCAGCTAATTAAAAGCCGTCTTCCTCCCCCGAGACCTTTGTTTCTACACATTAACCACTCACACACACACACACACACACACACACACACACACACACACACACACACACACACATTAGCATGTCGTTACACAGCAGGGAAATCCAGACCAGAAGCCGTTGATGCTGATGGAGGAGGAGGTGAAGCAAGAGGTCACTCCTCCTCATCTTTCCTCCTTTCTTCTTCTCCTTTCTCCCTCGCTGATCTCTATTTATAGCGCCACCTTTATTTAGATGAGATTATGTTGCAACCCCCAGCAGAGAGCAGGAGGAGCAGGAGGAGCAGGAGGAGCAGGGAGCCACGTTTCACCCATAAACATGCATATCGCCTCCTTTTCTTTAATATTTCGTCTGCTCTGAGTAACAAACTTAATATGTTGGGATTAAATATTTCTAGCAGTTAGACAATAAAAACTTTGTTGAATTCACCAGCAGAGAAAACAGGTAAAGAAAAAAAAAAGTAAATCTACAAACACAAAAACAGAAGAAATTGATCCATCAGATACAACTTGTTGTTTTTCTGCTGACTCTGCAGAAAACACATTTTCTAACATGGTGTACAACGCTAATGTTGCTAACTGTGATAATCTAGCAAACACAGTGACCTTTGCCCTCTATGCTGTATGTTAGCACAGTTAAGTGTCAGCAGTAACGTTAGCTCTAGCATTGCTGATCACATCAACATTAACTTTATGCTAACGTTACTAAAACAGATGTTTTGAATAGATCAGATTAAATCTAGTTTTCCTCTCCTGGCTGAGATTATAATCTGGAGTCTCTACATGCGGCTGAAGTTCTGGTTCTGTCTGACTGGGTTTTTGCGAGACGGTAATGAACAATTGTCTGATGTGGAGGTGATGAGGGAGCTGCTCTGATTGGCTGAGAAGCAGACAGAGGAAGAGGATGATGATGAAGGACGGGGGTTGGGTCTAACACCTCTGGCTGGACCAGATGGTTTCCCACCTTCATCCTCCTCTTCCTCGTCTGAACCGAAGCAACCTGAGAAACTCTCTCTGTCCCTGGGCTTTTATTTTGAAACCGCCAGGTTTTCCATGTAACTCTTTAGTTTGGTGGTTTCATAAAGTTTATATTTGGGTCACTTTCTTCAATGTGGTTCTGATGAAAACGTGTGGGCTCATTTCAGCTCCTAATTTTCTGTGTTTTTTTAAATTAGTCAGTTCTTTGTCTTTTGTACGTTTTTTTTCTGTCTATTTTTGAGAATGTTTTTGGTGACAGTTTAAATTTAATCTCATTAAATGAAAGTTTCTCCATATTGGATGTTTTTGCTGCTTCAGTTTAAGCCTCATGGTGAAACTTGTGTCGTTTGCTTCCATGTCTTGATGAGCGTTGACTCATCGTTACGTCGTCGTCTGGCTTTCGGGGTGTTTTCTGTCGTCCCTCAGCTGGACTTTGTCCCTCACCTTCCTGTTAGGCCTCAGGTGATGTTGGAACTGTTGAAGAGGAAGAAGAACGGTGGCAGTTCTCCTTGGTTCTCCTCGGTTCTGCCCCCGGTTCCGCCCGGTTCTCCTCGGTTCTGCCCGGTTCCGCCCGGTTCTCCTTGGTGGTGCATCAGGTCGTGACTCAGCGTTACGGGATGCCGTCTGAGCATGAAGGTGTTCCTGCTGAGTCATCAGCTCACGGGACAGAAACATGGATGCAGGAAGTCTCATCCTGATGCTGGATTTCAAAATAAAACGGGAGGTGAGAGGCTGGGTAGTCGCTGTGGTTGCATTGCATTTCTCAGTGGACCTAAAATGAGGAAGTGGTCATCTGCTGGATGTTTGCACCGCGTTTCTTCTGTAAATCGATGGTAATGCTGATCTGTAGTGAATGATGAGCTGAAATGTTTTTCTCATTTCATTTTCATTTTTTCCACTTTTCAGGAAATCTTCAGTTCTTCCATTTTCTTTTTAGAACTTTGTTATTAATAAAAAGCAAACAGGCAGATTCTGTTTGGTTTTGCTTTTATTTTACTTCTCCAGGTTTGTGATGAAGTCACTGTGTGGGAAACTCCTGCTGGTTGGTTGATAGGCTATCGGCTGCTTTTCCTGCTGGTTGGTTGGTTGGTTGGTTGATAGGCTGCTTTTGCTGCTGGTTGGTTGGTTGATAGGCGATCGGCTGCTCTTCCTGCTGGTTGGTTGATAGGCGATCGGCTGCTTTCCTGCTGGTTGGTTGGTTGATAGGCGATCGGCTGCTTTTCCTGCTGGTTGGTTGATAGGCTGCTTTTGCTGCTGGTTGGTTGGTTGATAGGCGATCGGCTGCTTTTCCTGGGCGGCTGGGAGCTCTGAGGATGAGGAGCGTCTCTGGCTGCGGAGGCCTCACAGAGAGCAGCTATTGTTTCCACACTTCCTCCTCTCTGCTCTCCTGATGAGAGGCTGCCTCACTTCCTGTTACCGTCCTCTTCCTCATTCTCTGAGGATGGACCAATCAGGCGGCGCGGCTTAGATCAGCAGAAAAAATGTTTTCATCTCTGAAAAAAGATTTAAAAGCTTTCTTGATGCTTGTTGACAGAATCTGTACATTTTGCTCAGCTTTAATCGTTCCAGCGGTTCAATAAAATCATAACTCAGGAGGTATGAAACAAACGATCAGCATCACTCTTGGTCAGATTGTAGCCTGGATTTAAACATCTCAATGTTTCGACTGTTTTCAGTTTCCAGAAAAAAATGTTTTCACTGTTCAATGGAACAACAGCAGATTGTAAATATATTCATAAATGACCTTCAGATGACAGAAGGTCAGAACTTTCTAACCGTCTGACGGTTCAAACCCGACTGTCAGCGCGACAAAGTATTGGCTCCCCTCACGAGTTCAGAGCCATAAAGTTTAAGATTTCTTCCTCCTGCTGCTCCTCCTCATGGGACATTCTTTCACAGCAGAGCCGCGCGGACTTTGGACTCACTGTAAATACGGCTTTATTTGCAGCCAACAAGGTGAAGGTAGCTCCAGCCCTGAGTGTGTGTGTGTGTGTGTGTGTGTGTATGTGTGTGTGTGTGTGTGTTCTAGCCATCACACACACTCCTGCAGGGTAGTTAACTCCACAAGCTGCTTATCAGCAGCACAGTCTCACCACACCCACACACACTCAGAGCTGCTGGCATCTCACACAACAGGTCTGTCTGACACCAACACAGACACACACACACACACACACACACACACCACACCACACACACACACACACACACACACACACACCACACACACACACACACACACACACACACACACACACACACACACACACACTCCTCACTCCTCCACCCTTCATCCTTCCATCCTTTCATCAAACACTCCTTCGCTCTCAGGGTCAGACACGTTTCTTCTGTTTAAAAGGAGAAACTGATGATGATGACGACACTGATGATGAAGAGGTTAGCCAGCTGCTTAGGCACGCTAAGCCCCGCCCCCTGCAGGAAACCCTGTAGATGTTATAGGCGTCTAAGTATAACGCCTGCTGCAGTATGTAGCTGTTCTGATCTTATAGCAGCATTACATGGCAGATTAGTGTTGACTCAGCAGATTAAAATGATGAGTCAACATATTTAATATAAACAGAAGAGCTGAATCGCTGCTTCCCCCAATCCTGACCATCATACTGCCACCACCGTGTTTGAATAGACCCCCTTCCTCTGCATTCTGCTGACTCATCATTTATATCAGCTGCTGAGGAAGACGAGGCCAGAATAAATTCATCCATCCATCATCCATCCATCATCCATCCATCATCCATCCATCCATCATCCATACATCCATCATCCATCCATCCATCATCCATCCATCATCCATCCATCATCCATCCATCATCCATCCATCATCCA
>NW_026562502.1:315000-402500 GCF_027474105.1 Poeciliopsis prolifica | reverse complement strand
ATCACTGCAGCGGCTCCAGGCTTTTGTCCCTTAGTTTGGTAGTTGTTGCCACAGCAACAGGTTCAGGCCTTCCTGTTACCGCCAGGAACTGTGCTCTCCTGGACGGTGCGTTTCAATGACTTGAAAATCGTTGGATTTTAGAACCAGACCCCAATTTGCTGGATAAGAATCAGAGTTTCCCTCACCATCATCTGCGGCGCTAGCCCCGCCTCTCAGCTTTTGCCCCGCCTCTCAGCTTTTGCCCCGCCTCTCGGCTTTTGCCCCGCCTCTCTCCCGGTCCAGGTGTTAGCCTTTCCTGATCTCTCTGTGTTTCTGATGGATCGCCCTCTGCTGGTCGTCAGTTAAACTTTTTCCCGCCTTGACGGTGAATCAGTTCCTCCAGCTTCAGTTTCAGGGATTCCTGCAGTGCAGGATAAGCGGCGCGGTGAGTTTCGGTCTGTGGTGGGTGAGCGCATCGCCCCGAGGCCGGGCCGCGTGCCGCGACATGCAGCAGCTCCTCTGGACTCACCAAGCGCTCAGTCAGCCTGAACCGCCGCTGATGAAAGACTTTATCCTGCAGTCACACCCAGCCTGCTGCTTTCTGTGAACTGCAGAAGGAACAGCAGAAATCAGTTTCCAAAATCCTCCTGCTGCTTCGCTTCGCATCATAACCCCCGTATTACCGCAGCAAACAGAACCGATTGGGCCGGGCCGGGGCCGGGTCGGGGCCGGGGCGCATGTCTGTAGAACCAGAAAAGTTCCTGTGAAAATTTAACAGCAATAGTTTGGTTCATATGTTTCAAAGTTACAGTTTAACTTTATTTAAGGTAAATATAGATAAGCAAATATTTAGTGTTCAAGCTAAACAAGCTAATTATTTAGTCATCCAGGAAAATACCTAACTATTTTGTAGTTAAATAAGCTAAACATTTAGCTTAATGTTTAGCTATTTTAGTTTGAAGCCATGACATTTACTTTGACTATGCCGGTGTAAACGGGTCTCCTGGCTTCCTGTCGAGTCGCTGCTGTTGGTTTCTGCCTGGCTGTGCCGTTATGGATGTGGCCAGCTGTTTGAGAGAACAGGCGGGATTTCCCTCCCCGTGTGTGTGTGTGTGTGTGTGCGTGTGCGCAGCAGCTGCTGAGTGTGTGTGAGCACACGATGAATGTATCGCTTGTTGAGCAGAGAGACAACTGCAGGAGGAGGAGTGTTGGAGTCCTCTCAGGATGGATGGAGAGCGCAGGAGGAGAACAGAACCGCAGCAAAACGGAGACGTTTTGGGGATAAACAGCAGCTGGTTGACGAGTCGGGAGATCCAATCAAAACTGATAGATCATTATTGATCAGCAGAATCAACTGAAAGCACATTTGGCTCAGCAGGCGTCAGAATAACAGAAATATAAAATCTGCTCAGAATGATGTGATGGTTAACTTTTCCCTGATCTGTGACTGAAGGCAGCCAGGTTAGCATCTGTTAGCTCTGGATGAATAGCAGTCTGAGGAGAGGTCAGAGGTCGCTACTGTTTCTGACACCTGTCTCTGTGTGT
The DNA here is from genome assembly GCF_027474105.1 of Poeciliopsis prolifica. Lineage (NCBI taxonomy): Eukaryota > Metazoa > Chordata > Actinopteri > Cyprinodontiformes > Poeciliidae > Poeciliopsis > Poeciliopsis prolifica. Next base: position 400,976 of record NW_026562502.1, on the reverse strand, counting down.
ATGTGTGTGTGTGTGTGTGTGTGTGTGTGTGTGTGTGTGTGTGTGTGTGTGTGTGTGTGTGTGAGAGAGAGAGACAGCTGCTCCCATGTTACTGCTCTCCTTTTCCTCCATGTCTGTAATTACAGAAGAAACCTGGACAGAGGAAGAGGAGCACTGAGACATGATGAAGAATGTCCAGTTTGTCCCTCTGTTTTCATAACTGGAGGCTGTGTGTGTGTGTGTGTGTGTGTACGTGTGTGTGTGTGCAGGTTTTATTCTGCGTAATGAATCTTTACCATCAAAATAAAAGCAGAAATTAAATCTGAACTTTGCTGATTCAGATGAAATGATAATTTCTGCAGTTTTTTCCGTCTGCACCGATCAGCTTCTACCGGCACCCACCGATTTTCCTGTTTATCAGACAGACTCACATTAGGAACCTGATTCATTAATGACCAGAAACATGTTCATCTGGTTACATTTATAACTTACCATATTTTGCTAATTTAGCAGCAATTATCCATAAGAAACATTTAACTTGTGAACAAAGCAAAGATGGCAGCAGCTTTACTGAAGATGTTTTTCTCTAAAAATAAAAGCATAAATATTTCTGCTTATTTTGTTATTATTGAGGATAAATCAACAGTTTCCAGGTTAATTATTTTAATGTAGAAAACATTAAAATGTGACAAACAGAAAGAGATAAAAAAGAATCGAAGTAACAAAAAAAAGCTTAGAAAACATAAAAAATAAATAGATCAGGATGACAGTTATGAGATTTATGGCTGCTGGCCCGGTTCATATTTGTGATGAAACCATCAATGAGATTCATTTTATGACTGGGTGACCTTTGAACCCAGAGGTCACTGATAGGAGATGAGCCATAATGAGGAGACCTGCTGACTGAAGTGGGTTCTGGAGGAAGCGGCCATCTTTACCGGTTTGGCCCGATTCGTTTTGGGTTTGTTAAAGTTTTTCTCATCATCAGCTGATGAGAAAATCTGCAGCGTTTAAGTTTCAGGCCATGGGGTCAGGAAGTGATAGTGCCGCGTCACGCCGGACCAGAACCGGGCCGGCACCCCGAACAGAACCGGCAAGGAGCGGCCCTGCCCTCCGGCCTATCAGCTGTCAGCTTGTGGGCAGCCGGCCAATCAGGGCAGAGTTTGCTGAGAGCGGCTCGTCTGGTCTGGCTGGATTCTGAAGACGTTTGCTTCTTTCTCGGGCTTTCCGTCGCCTCGTCTTACTTCCTGTTCTGCGTCGCCGTTAGCAACCACTCCGTCCACATTCTCTCTCATTCCTCCTGTCGCTCGCCCCTCCATCCTGCTCACTTCCTCAGTCTCTGAGTGTTTTTCCCCAATTTTCCTTCTTCGCATAGCTCAGGTGCTTCTAATGCTCCTCATCCTCTTCCTGCTCCTCCTCATCCTGCTCCTCATCCTCTTCCTCATCCTGCTCCTCATCCTGCTCCTGCTCCTCATCCTGCTCCTCCTCATCCTGCTCCTCATCCTCATCCTGCTCGTCATCCTCCTGCTCCTCCTCATCCTGCTCCTCCTCATCCTGCTCCTCATCCTCCTGCTCCTCATCCTGCTCCTCATCCTCCTTCTGCTCCTCCTCCTGCTCCTCCTACTGCTCCTCATCCTCCTCCTCATCTTGCTCCTCCTCCTGATCCTGCTTCTGCTCCTCCTCCTCCTACTCCTCATCATCCTCCTCATCCTCATCCTGATCCTCCTCCTCATCCTCCTCCTCATTCTGCTCCTCCTCCTGATCCTGCTTCTGATCCTCCTCCTCATCCTGCTCCTCCTCATCCTCCTCCTGCTCCTCATCCTGCTCCTCCTCCTGATCCTGCTTCTGCTCCTCCTCCTTCTCCTCCTCATCCTGCTGCTCATCTCATCCTCCTCCTCATCCTGATCCTGCTCCTCCTCCTGATCCTGCTTCTGCTCCTCCTCCTCCTGCTCCTCATCATCCTCCTCTCCTGATCCTCCGCCTCATCCTGCTCCTGCTCCTCATCCTCCTCCTCATCCTCATCCTGCTCCTCCTCCTGATCCTGCTTCTGCTCCTCCTCCTCTCCTCCCTCTCTCCTCATCCTCCTCCTCCTCCTGATCCTGCTCTGCTCCTCCTCCTCCTACTGCCTCATCATCATCCTCCTCCTGCTCCTCCTCATCCTCCCCTGCTCCTCATCCTGCTCCTCCTCCTGATCCTGCTCTCCTCTCCTCCTCCTGCTCCTCATCATCATCCTCTCCTGATCCTGCCTCCTCTCCTGCTCCTCCTCATCCTCCTTGTCCATCCTCCTCATCCTATCCTCCTCCTCATCCTGCTCCTCTTCCGCTCTGCACTTGTCCATGCCTGTCACCAGAAGCGGAGCAACATTCTTCGGCGCACACATTCCTGCTCTGCGGGTTATTTTTACCACCGCTGCTGCTGCTGCTGCTGCTGCTGCTGCTGCTGCTGCTGCTGCTGCTGCTGTTGCTGCTGCTGCAGCAGACTGCAGCTACTGCTGCCGTTGCTGCTGCTGCTGCTTTTTCAACCACTGCACTCTGCCATCACAGCTCTGGTTTTCTCCAGTCGGCCCAGTCCAGTGCAGCAGGCTCCCAGGACAGAGTGAACGCCTCGGCTGGCTGATGTTTCAAGCCTCGTCACTCGATGTGGTTGGAGAAAACAGGCTGTTCCTGTTCAGCAGCAGAAAGAATTTAATTCACTTTTATGACAATTTGCTTCAGAAAAGCTGCTAATAACCAGGATGTTGACATCATTAACACTTAAAAACTTTTTGTGTATCATTTACTTCATTTACATCTTTGGCATTAAAAAGTTTCCCTGCATGTTGTTTAAAAGCACCAAGTAAAGCAGCTGGGAAGCTGCTGGCTTATGAAAAATTTAAGCTAATTCCAACACGTTTTTTCAAATTTTATCTAATACTGGAAATGAAAATAATATCTTTTCAGTTCTAACATCAGTCTGAGTTTATACATCAAAATAAACCTGAATTGTTTCCTTTTGACATTTAGAGGAAAGGCTACATGTTAGCACTACAAACCGTTAGCATGCTAAAGATAATCCCAACATGTTTTTTACATATTTTTTCCTAGCAAACTAATCCAAGCTAAGCAGCTAATGCTAACATGTGGCTCATGATTTTTATTTTGAGTAAATAAATTTGTTTTCCTTTTAACATTTTAATTTTGATGAAAACTTTTTCTGTCGATGGAGGCTGAGGCTTAGCATGACTCAACAGAAATATAAATCTGAAATTCAAGATTTATCAAACTTTATGGAGATTTTATAACTCATGGCAGCATAAAGCCTGATATGTGTCGTCTTTGTCAATGTTATCAGGACTGATCATAAATCATTAACCTTTGTTGAAGCGCTTAGCTGCTAACAATGGCTCTGACTGTAGCAGAACCAAGCTAACGTCAGTTAGCGGGCTAGCTCATTAGCTGCAGGCTTATCGTGGACTTTGTGGCGGCGGGGGACATGGTGATAAATCCTGGGTGAGGTGGGAGCCGCAGCTGTATCAGCTTACACCTCCTTTATCTCCAACAATACTCAGCTCATTAACAGATCCTCCTCTGAACAGTCCCTGAGTTTTATGGTCTGAAACTGTTAGCCCATTAGCTGCATGTAAACCACATCTGTTTCGGTGATTTGTAACTAATTGAGCTTTAATGCTGCTTTATTTTGGAGAATAATTTCTGTCAGCTGTTATTGGTCAGAGAAAACCTGGGATTTGACTGGATGTGTGTTTTCTATGCATGCATTCCTCAGCATGCACATCCTCAGGTTATCTGCAGTTTTACTCCCAGTTGCTCCTGATTGGTGATGCAGACCGAGGCGGTTTCTTTCCTCCTCACCTCCATCCTCAGTCGCCTCCTCCTAATTAGCCTTACCAACCCTCTAAGCTCTTAATCTTTTCTTCTGTCTCCATCCCCCTCTCCTCTTCTTCCTCCTCCTCATCCCTCCATCCATAAATACGTGGCTGAGCCCTGCAGCCTGTTGCTTCCCTTTTATCCGCCCATCTTTCTGTCTTGTCTCCTGTTTCCGTTAAGTTTCCTCACTTTGTGCTGCCTGACAGCAGCAGATTATCCTCTTTGTGCCGTTCGACTAAGCCTCCATTTGCAGCAGACACGGCCTTTGTTTCCTCTGCTCCAGCATCCTCTTCCTCCTCTGCTGGATGTTCTTATTTTGACTCCTCCTTTGGTCCAGCTGTCATTATTGTATCAAATGGTCCGTTCAGAACGCACAGGGTGTCCTTGTTATCTGACTTTGGCCTACATACTGCAGATACCAGGTATCTGTTGGCTTCCCATCATGCATCGGGCCGCAGCATGGCGCTCCTGTTAGCGTTATCAGGCAGCGGTGATTGCATCAGCAGGCCAACCTCTGACCTTCAGACATTTGGGACTGCATGTGTTCAGAGTAACTGCTGCAGGCTGATTACAAACTGCTTTCTGTCCATGATGCTAAAACAACTTCCTGTTTGTCACTTCCTGTTCTGCTGTGCATCGTTTATGTTCACATGTTGGTCATCGTTCCAGATCTGGTCGCAGAGAAACGGACTTTAAATAGACAAACTGGTGCAATAAATGTTGAGAAGAAAACTGTTTTTTTACGTCATATCAATAATAAAACTTGGATTTGTTGATAAGTCCTAAACGTCTCTCGGACCCTGAAACTTGCAGCAACAAACAAATCTGATCACAGATTATGGATCATCATCCATCCATCAGGCTTCACCCTTTCATAGATATACATTATTAATCACTTCATTAAACTTTCATTTCTGTCACAGTTCAGAATATTTACATGAAAACTTTCTGTCCACTGAACATGAGGTTCTGACCGGTATCGATCCGGTCTGACGTCCTGCCAGATCGCATTTATTTCTCTACAGATTATACATTTATAAAAATGACTTTACATCACCTGCCAGACCTGAAGCGGTCCAGAACCAGAAACTGGGTCGGTCGGTACCGAATGTTTTCATGACATCTGATGAGATAAAATATCAGTTTCTGTTATTATTTATTTAGATTAAATTTAAAATAAAATAAATCAACAAAACTCTGATTTCAGCTTCTCAATGCCCAAAAAACAAAAAGTAAACATTAATCATTTTAGTTCTAACGGATTTTAAACTAAACATCCAGATATTAACGAGTTTATTAATGTTGGGATTGTTTTTGTTTATTAGTAATTTAGATTTATTGTCGTTTTGTGACATCTGAACATGTTTTCTGTTAAATGTTCAGAACAAATTTGATTAATCTTAAGTTAAGAAAAGTTTTTGTTATTTGATTGTGTGTTGTTTACTTCCTGTTGTTTCCTGTTGTGTGTTGCAGGTGTGTGTTACTGTTACTGTGTGTTGTAGGTGTGTGTTACTGTGTGTTGCAGGTGTGTGTATTGTTGTTGCAGTGTGTGTTACTGTGTGTTGCAGGTGTGTGTTACTGTGTGTTGCAGGTGTGTGTTATTGTGTGTTGCAGGTGTGTGTTACTGTGTGTTGCAGGTGTGTGTTACTGTGTGTTGCAGGTGTGTGTTACTGTTACTGTGTGTTGTAGGTGTGTTACTGTGTGTTGTAGGTGTGTGTTACTGTGTGTTGTAGGTGTGTGTTATTGTGTGTTGCAGGTGTGTGTTACTGTGTGTTGTAGGTGTGTTATTGTGTGTTGCAGGTGTGTGTGTTATTGTGTGTTGCAGGTGTGTGTTATGTGTGTTGTAGGTGTGTGTTACTGTGTGTTGCTGGTGTGTGTTATTGTGTTAGTGTGTGTTACTGTGTGTTGTAGGTGTGTTATTGTGTTGCAGGTGTGTGTTATTGTGTGTTGCAGGTGTGTGTTATGTGTGTTGTAGGTGTGTGTTATGTGTGTTGTAGGTGTGTGTTATTGTGTTGCTGGTGGTGTTACTGTGTGTTGCAGGGTGTGTTATTGTGTGTTGTAGGTGTGGTTATTGTGTGTTGCAGGTGTGTTCATTGTGTGTTGTAGGTGTGTGTTACTGTGTGTTGTAGGTGTGTGTTATTGTGTTGTGTGTGGTGTTACTGTGTGTTGTAGGTGTGTGTTATTGTGTGTTGCAGGTGTGTGTTATGTGTGTTGTAGGTGTGTTATTGTGTGTTGTGGTGTGTTATTGTGTGTGAGGTGTGTGTGTTACTGTGTGTTGTAGGTGTGTTACTGTGTGTTGCAGGTGTGTGTTATTGTGTTGTAGGTGTGTGTATTGTGTGTTGTAGGTGTTGTTATTGTGTTGCAGGTGTGTACTGTGTGTTGTAGTGTTATTGTGTGTTGTAGGTGTGTTATTGTGTTGCTAGGTGTGTGTGTGTTGTAGGTGTGTGTTATTGTGTGTGCAGGTGTGTGTATGTGTGTTGTAGGTGTGTGTTATTGTGTGTTGTAGTGTGTGTTATTGTGTGTTGCAGGTGTGTTAATGTGTGTTGTAGGGTGTGTTACTGTGTGTGTGTGTTGTGTGTTGTAGGTGTGTGTGTGGTGTGTGTTATTGTGTGTGCAGGTGTGTTATTGTGTGTTGCAGGTGTGTGTTGTGTGTTGTAGGTGTGTGTTATTGTGTGTAGGTGTGTGTTATTGTGTGTTGCAGGTGTGTGTTACTGTGTGTTGTAGTGTGTGTTATGTGTGTTGCAGTGTGTGTTATGTGTTGAGGTGTGTGTTATTGTGTGTTGTAGGTGTGTGTTATTGTGTGTTGTAGTGTTATTGTGTGTTGCAGGTGTGTTATTGTGTGTGCAGGTGTGTGTATTGTGTGTTGTAGGTGTGTGTTATTGTGTGTTAGGTGTGTGTATTGTGTGTTGCAGGGTGTGTTACTGTGTGTTGTAGGTGTGTGTTATGTGTGTTGCAGGTGTGTGTTATTGTGTGTTGCAGGTGTGTGTTACTGTGTGTTGTAGGTGTGTGTTATTGTGTGTTGCAGGTGTGTGTCATGTTGTTGCAGGTGTGTGTTATTGTGTGTTGTAGGTGTGTGTTATTGTGTTGCAGGTGTGTGTTATTGTGTGTGCGGTGTGTTATTGTGTGTTGTAGGTGTGTTATTGTGTGTTGTAGGTGTGTGTTATTGTGTGTTGTAGGTGTGTGTTATTGTGTGTTATGTGTGTTGTGTGTGTGTTACTGTGTGTTGTAGGTGTGTGTTATTGTGTGTTATTGTGTGTGTAGGTGTGTGTTAGGTGTGTTATTGTGTGTTGCAGGTGGTTATGTGTGTTGTAGTGTGTGTTATTGTGTTGTAGGTGTGTACTGTGTGTTGTAGGTGTGTGTTATTGTGTGTTGTAGGTGTGTGTTACTGGTTGTGAGGTGTGTTATTGTGTGTTACTGTGTGTTGTAGGTGTGTGTTACTGTGTGTTGTAGGTGTGTGTTATTGTGTGTTGTAGGTGTGTTACTGTGTGTTGTAGGTGTGTGTTACTGTGTGTTGTAGGTGTGTGTTACTGTGTGTTGTAGGTGTGTGTTATTGTGTGTTATTGTGTGTTGTAGGTGTGTGTTATGTGTGTTGTAGGTGTGTGTTATTGTGTGTGTTATTGTGTGTTGTAGGTGTGTGTTATTGTGTTGTAGGTGTGTGTTATTGTGTGTGCAGGTGTGTGTATTGTGTGTTATTGTGGTTGTAGGTGTGTGTTACTGGTGTTGTATGTGTGTGTTATGTGTGTTGTGTTATGTGTGTTGCAGGTGTGTGTTATTGTGTGTTGCAGGTGTGTGTTACTGTGTGTTGTAGGTGTGTTATTGTGTGTTGCAGGTGTGTGTTACTGTGTGTTGTAGGTGTGTTATTGTGTGTTGCAGGTGTGTGTTATTGTGTTGTTGTGTGTGTCTCTGTTACTGACCCTCTCTCTGTTTCCCCCCCGCAGTGTGAACGCTCCTTCAGACTCAAACACAACAAACCCCGCCCCTTCCGCCCCGCCCCTGAGACTCGAGGAGTGAGCGTGATTAACGAAAAAGAACGGGTAAATAGCTCCTCCCTGTATCCATGCTGACCTCTGACCCCTGCTCCTCTCTGTTCATCCTCCTGTAAACCTGCCCGCCTCCTTCCTGTCAAGTTTCTCTCTGAAATGATGGAACTTGTTTCTGTTTCTCATCACTGTGCTGGTTGGGCTCTGTCTACGTCCTGGATGTCTCTGTTTCCTCTGCTGCAGTTTCCTGTCTTACGTCTTCTGTTTATAGATGCAGCCAGAGGTCATCTGGGTTCATCCAGGGAGACCTCTTGACCCTTCCAGGGTCAGCAAATATTAGCTTCAGGCAAATATCAGGATTTTACTTCAAATATGGAAAAAAGGAACATGAAGTTGAGTTTCACACATTCTTCTGGTTGCATTCTTAGAACATGCAACCCATTGATGGATCCCCCTGATGGATCCCCCTGATGGATCCCCCTGATGGATCCCTCATTAACCAACGGGGCATTCTGCTGCTTTTTGGGCCCCAAGAATCTCAGGGAGTAAACTGGACCTGGGTCCGGTTAAAATCAGTTTTAACTGACTTTGTGCAAGAAATTTTTAAATTCTATGAGCAAGATGAGATATGAAGGTTTGGCTGCACAGTATTAGAGGAGAAATATTTATTGGCAATAATCTTAGCAAATATTGTGATCAAATTAAAATACAAAATACTACTATAAATTAGAGTTCTTTATCTTTAACATGCATAACAATGTCAGTTTACATAAAATAAACTAACCAATTGTAGCTGTTTATTCAGCGTTTATTAATATAAATGTTCCTAGATTCCTTTACAGCAGTCCTATTATTATAAACAATAAAAAACTGCAGTAAGTAATTTCCAGACCATCAAACTGTCCCAGTCTGCTTCCGTAGATAAGATAAAGCGGCTCACAGATGGATAAACCTGCGTGTTTGGGAGGAGAAGAACCTGCCTCCTGATTGGCTGGCAGTCGGCAGATCTCTCCACTCTGAGAGGAGCTGTCTGATTGGCTGAGATGCTTCCCTCCCTCCTGCCCCTGCTGCGGTATGCCGTACAGTGGAGCTAACACACGGCTGATGCTATCTCAACACTTTATCACGGCGGTTCTAAACTCCACTTTGCTCCACCGCAAACAGACAGTCAATGTGTAACCGAACCGGGCCGGGAGGGTGAAGGGGGTGGAAGACAGAAATAAAAGATGGAGGCAGGAGAGGTGGAAAGCTGGTGTCTGTCAGTCTGGGGCGCAGAGGAACCGAGGAGCAGAACCTGCCAGCTCGGTTTCATAAGAGACAGTTAACAAGTTTGGGCAAAGTCCTGCCGGGAGACAGGAGCGGAGGATGGGTGATGGCAGCTGAGTTTTAGCTGGAGGCCTCTGAGGGGCCTGTCGGCCAGGCCGGCCGGGCGGGTCAGCGGGAAGCTCCATCAATCACATGAGGGAAGCAGCGAAGCGTCTCTGTGACTCCCGAGAGTGTCAGCTTCCTGTTGCGGTCGAGAATTTGAGAAACAGAAAGATAAAGAGAGAGATGTTCTTTCAGTTTCTGCTGCTGGATTCAAAGACGGCGGCAGCATCGCTTGTCACGACGCGGCCGGTTGTAGCTTTCTAAATTTAGCTTCACCCGTCAGTTATTCACCCGGCCTCGCTACATTAATGCGCCACAGAAATGAGCCGCTGCTCTGAAACTTGAGGCTGAAACGTTGGATTGGTTCCTGTTTTAACAGTTAACTGTTTTACAGAGATAGTTGTGTAGAGGCGACAGGTTAAGTTAGCTTAAACTATTACGTTAATCCAAAATGCATCAGGGTTAGCTAATTAGCAGTGGCTAGGCTAATTAGCGTAGCAGCTCAGTGGTGGGAGCTATTTTCTGGATTAAACTTAACATAAAATAGTCATTTTGATGTTTTAGTGTAAAATTATATAGATATATGAATATTATAATTATTGCAACAATCAACGAATAAGCAAATTATTAAATTAACAAATTGTTTATACTTCCAAGGATAACATTTAGTTAATTAGTGACGTTTTGGTTGCTCAGCTGAACCTGGTTTCTGCTAAAAATAGTATTGTTGGGTTTATATTTATTGTAATATATCATTGATATAATTCCTACAACAGTCAAGAAATAAAGTATGATAATAAATCTTTTAAACGTTGCTGCATCAAGGCTGAGCTAATTAGCAAAGCAGCCCAGTTTTAATGTAGTTTTTGTCTCTTGTAACAAAAAGAAATATGGTGTAAATTCACAAAACTTAGTGTTATTTTTTTGTTGAAAATGGGCAGAGGATTTATCCTGTGGTCTGATAGAATCATAATCATAACTTTAGGGTTACAACTACCTATTAGCTTTGCTGAAAGCTGGTTTTATGTTTTTAGCATTAATATCTCAGTGAAACAAAGATATATGATGAATAAAATGCTTTCAGTCCAGGACGAAGTGTTCCAGTAAAAAATATTAAAGTATTTTCTATCGGACTGGTGTTAATGGGCTGAAGATTTATGTTCCTAGTAAACATGGAGAGACATTCAACTTCACAGCTAATCTCTGGAGAGAGAAAACAAAACCTCAGATTTAGAATGTTGTTTTTTCTGCGTTAATCCTGACTTTAAATCAAATATATTCATCGTAAGCGGTATTAAACCGCGGCAGCGTAGCATTCTGGTGGCCGACGTGTTGCTGTGATGCCTGGATGCATAAATCTGGAGCAGTGGGAGTTTGTTGTGTTTGATTCCCAGGTCGTATCTGCCAATCTGAAACAGTGATGGATGTTCAGATGAGGACAGAGACAGTTAGCCTGAGGTAATAAATAGCCAACATATGGTGAGTGGATCCTGTCCTCCCCCACTCCTCTATCTGTCTCACCATACATCCCTCCATTGCTGCGCTCTCACTCTGCCAAGCGCTGTTAACCGACACCAGATATCCACCTCGCTTCAGCCGCCATGTAAAAGCAGACGGAGGGAGTTAAAATAAAAGACTGCAGCAGCACAAATTTATTGGGCTGAGAGCGAGTCGGCAGCACACAGCCAATCACACGGCCGCTTTTATTTCTGTCGAACTCTGGGCGAATGAAGAGGCTGCAGAGGATTTATAGGCTTTCTTCCCCTCCTCAGCTCTCCATCCTTCCTTCCATCTCCGTCATCCCTCTGTCCCGCCTGTCACAGAGTTACATCCTCACACAGGTGCCTCTCAGCAGGAGGCGGGACAGGAAGCCTTCGCCCTCAGTTTGGGCTGCAGGCGCCGTTTCCAGATGCTCTGCTGCATTTTTACCAACAGACTGGAACATCGAGATTCAGCTAAATTAACTCTTCTGATCACTTTCTTTAAACCATAATCAATAATTAATATTTGTGTTGAAATACTTAATATTTTTGTGCCTTTTTTGTAGGATTTATTTACATAAACTTTTCAAACTCTTTTCCTTCGTTTTGTTTCAGTGTCTGGAAACAGATTATCTGCTCTGACTGGATCAGGAATTGGATTATTAATAATTACAATAATCCAACATTATTACTGGATTATAAAAGGCCAGAACGTTATTTGGTCCTGAAAGGGTTAATTCAGATCAGACCGCCCACTTTATCACTTTCCCTAAAATGTCTCAACCCGGCCCGGAGCCGAGTCCGACTGACACAGATCGCTCCTTTTACTCGCCGACTCGCTCGCTGTGACCTTTTTCCAGCTTTTGCAGGGATGTGCAGGAATGTTGGAGCGTCAGCGCTCTGTGTGAGTGAGTGAGTGTGTGTGTGTGTGTGTCGCAGTGAGAGCTGACGGCCGGGAACAGATGTAGTAACATCAGCTCTCTCTTGCTGCTGCTGGAGTCGGAACCACCGGTTTGGGTTTAAGCTCCTTTTCAAAGCAGAATCATTTCAGAACATTAGCCTGGTCCAAACCTGGTCCACACTGAACCAAACAGCACTTCTCTGGCCCTTTGACACATGAAACATAAAATCACTTTAACAACATGAAGTCAACCATCTTAGCCGTGGTTCTGGTTCCTGCAGCAGCTCTGCATCTTAAACGAGGTTCTGGATCTTGGCTCCCCTCACCGTCGTCTGCAGGGCTCTGAGGAAAAGTTCAGCCAGTTAAAGTTACTAAAAGTTTTCTATTTAAAGCCTCAGGGGCTCTAAAAGTTGCTGAAGTTGTTCTTATTGTATATTTCTAAAGTTTGCAGCTAATTAGCAGCAGCTATGCTAGTTAGCATAGTTAAAGTATTAATCTGATAATTCTGGTGTAAAATATAATTAATATTATAATAAATGAATAAACAAAGCATCTCAATGACCTTCATTGTTTTACTGCAAATATTATTTAAATAATAAACAAAATATTCAAATTCAAAAAATACTTTATTGATCATTTAAGAAATTAAATGTTGTCAGAACGGGTCTGGAGCCAGTTTCATCCTGATCCAGTTCAGTTCACAACAGAATCAGAACCGGGTCCAACTCAACCCAGTCCTGTGAGCAGAACCTCCCCAGCGTTCAGTGGACCTGAACCCGGCTAAAGATCCAGATGGGATCATTTCCATCCCGACTCTGAGGGAGGGAGAGGTTCTGGATCACAGGAAGTTCTGGACCGCGTGGCGATCAGAACCGTCTCCTCTTCAGCTCCAGGCTTCCTTCCTGTCGGAGCGAGGAACAGCGACTTCCTGTGGGGGCAGCCCAACAGGAAGCAGTAATTAGCTGCTGCTGGGTAGAGCCAGGTGTGGAGGCCTGACCCGGTCCGGTCCGGTCCAGACAGAAAACACAGAATGTTGATCAGAGGGAAGGTTTTCCCTGGGAATGTTGGGAATGCTGCACCTTTCCAGACTGCGGCGTGACTTCCTGTCTGACTTCCTGTCTGTTCTCCTTCCAGCCATCATGGAGAACCCAACAGAGGAGCCGCAGGAGGAGGGCGGAGCCAGCAGCGAGGCCACCACGGAGGAGGCGGAGCTACAGGTCCAGGCTGCACACACCAACCTGGAAGGTAGGCAGCCGCACGGCGTCACGAGACGCCATGATGGCGTCTGGCCTCCATCGTGGCGTCTGCAGCGCAGCAGGAAGTAACGGTCTGGTTTCTCAGCAGCGATCAACAGAGCGTCTGACGGAGCGAAGGAGGCGGCGAGTGAAGGAGAAGCACTCCAGAATGGAGAGCGAGGAGGAGGAGGAGGAGATCTGTCCTCCATCAACGCCATGATGTCCACTGTGATGTCAGCAGCCGGGACCATCAATGGAGGAGGAGGAGGAGGTGATGAAGGAGGCAGCGGCGTCACCTCGGCCAACTCCTCAGCTGGACCGTCTCCCAGGTGATTCCAGATGTTCTGCACACCTGCAGGTTGTTGTACGCCCGTCGCCTCCTGATGAAGATCAACCTCATCCTCCATGTTGTAGCGGATATAAATATTCCTCATCATTATTATCATGAATTAAAAATAATTTACAATAATACTCAGCAGCAATTGATTAATTCAGTTTATGAAATATTTTAATTTTATTCATTTTAATATTTTTCTTAATAGGTTGTTTGGTTATATAAATAATTGCATTTTTGTTTTATTCCGTATATTTAAATATTATATATTTTCTTTAAATTATTTTAATGTTTTTGATCAAAGTTTATATTTTTTAATAGAAGAAAATTAAATACAATTATTCAGAGTTTCTGTCTTTAAAATAAAATAAATATTTTCTCTCATGTTCAGGACGTTTTGCTGCCTGATTAGTTTTTGAACATAGATTTATAATTTTATTAAATTTTCCCTTTAATCGCTGAATCAGCAGAAAGTTGGTGCATTTCCTGTAATGATCTGTCAGCTGCTGCCTTGCTTCAGGGAATCCAACCTGCAGCATCTCAACCTTCTTCTGTCTGCAGCCCATCGCCCAGCAAGTCCCTGACGGCCGCCATGCGGGCGCCGCCCAGCCGCAACGCCCGCCGCAACCAGGTAGGCCCGCTGGCCCCGCCCTCTCCCATCATGCAGCGGGGCATTCCTGCTGCCGTCAGGGCTTCCTGTGGCTTCAACAGGAAAAGGAAGTTCTGGCTGCATGTGTGTGTGTGCGTGTGTATGTGTGTTAGTGTGTGTGTGTGTGTGTGTGTGTGTGTGTGTGTGTGTGTGTGTGTGTGTGTGTGTGTGTGTGTGTGCGTGCGTGTGTGTGTGCGTGTGTGTGTGTGAGCAGTAATCTGCAGAGATTGTTTGGTCAACGTTTCCTCAGAGTTCAGCGGCTCAGTGAGGCGTCTGTCCTCCGGTAGGGGACGCATCCTCATGGGGGAGGTTCTGATGGAACCACTGAGGTGGTTCTGATGTACCACTGAGGTCCATCAGAACCAGTAGCACCAGCTGAACCAGTAGGACCGTCTCACGCTGCTCTGATGTTTCCAGGACTCCAAAGACGACGGCTCGGCCTTCATCTGCCCGCTCTGCGACAAGAACTGCCAGACGCAGCACCAGCTCACCATGCACATCCGACAGGTAGGCCCCGCCTCCGCAGGTCCGACCCACACACACCGACACATTCTGACGCACTCTCCTCCGCCCGCAGCACAACGCGGACGCCGGCGCCACCGACCACTCCTGCAGCATCTGTGGGAAGTGTCTGAGCTCGGCTTCGTCTCTGGACCGACACATGCTGGTCCACAGCGGGGAGCGGCCCTACAAGTGCACCGTCTGCGGCCAGACCTTCACCACCAATGGCAACATGCACCGGTACAGACACACACACACAACACACACACACACACACACACACCACACACACACACACACACACACACACACACACACACACACACAGCAGGGCCAATCAGAGCGGAGAACAGTCTCCAGCCCAGCACAGAATCGTCCTGGTTGTTTCCAGCTGCTGCAGCCTGAGGCGATGGGGGAGACAGGAAGTGGGCAGCAGATTCAGATCCAGCCGCCATCACACCCACCAGAGCTCCACCCGGCCAATTATCGGCCGGGGCCGACGACCCGTCAGGCTGCAGGAAGAGGCCGGGTCCAGAATCGGCTCTTAGTAACCAGTAGCGGGTCCCAGCAGCTGTCCCAGTCCTCCCAGTCCTCCCAGCGCTCCCTGTTGGCAGCGCTGTGGTTCTGAGGGTTTCTGTCGGCCTGCTGGCCGTGGGCAGGAAGGAATGACGGAGGCTGACAGACACACAGCCGTTATTCTGCTCCAACACCGCGATCTGTTACCGTCATGGAATCAGACTTTCAGTTCAGATCTGAAGGCCGAACCACGATTAGAGTAAAATATTTAATAAAAGGAAAGGAGGAGGAGAAGGAACAACTCAGGAGAAACAGCAGATAAACCCGACAAGTCAGCAAAAAGCAGCAGAGACGCTGCAGCAGGAAGAAACTTTACAACAAGAATGAAAGCAGAGAAAGAATCAGAAAGAGGATTCACTGAACAAGAATCTGTTCATTTCATCAAACATTTATACAAAATATCTTCAATAACAGCTTATCAATGACAGCTTATTGATAACAGATTATTGATAACATCTTATCAATGACAGATTATTAATATCAGATTATCAATAACAGCTTATCAATAACAGATTATTGATAACAGCTTATCAATAACAGCTTATCAATGACAGATTATTAATAACAGATTATCAATAACAGCTTATCAATGACAGATTATTAATAACAGATTATCAATAACAGATTATCAATAACAACTTATCAATAACAGATTATTGATAACAGCTTATCAATAAGAGCTTATCAATAACAACTTATCAATAACAGATTATCAATAACAGATTATCAATGACAGATTATTAATAACAGATTATCAATGACAGTTTATCAATAACAGATTATCAATAACAGCTTATCAATAACAGATTATCAATAACAGCTTATCAATAACAGCTTATCAATGACAGATTATCAATAACAGCTTATCAATGACAGATTATCAATAACAGATTATCAATAACAGATTATCAATAACAGATTATTAATAACAGATTATCAATGACAGATTATTAATAACAGATTATCAATGACAGATTATCAATAACAGCTTATTGATAACAGATTATCAATAACAGCTTATCAATGACAGATTATCAATAACAGATTATTGATAACAGATTATCGATAACAGATGATCAATAACAGCTTATCAATAACAGCTTATCGATAACAGATTATCAATAACAGCTTATCGATAACAGATTATCATAACAGCTTATCAGTAACAGTTTATCGATAACAAATTATCAATAACAGATGATCAATAACAGATGATCAATAATAGGTGATCAATAACAGCTCCATTAGTTTGACGTCACTGATCTTCATAGCAGAAACAGGAAATAAAGTCGTAGTTTGCTGTAGTTTGATCTGCAGGGCAGCAACAGACAGGAAGTATCAGACATTATAAACCGATTTAATAACAGCAGAGGGGCTGATGGGTAATGTAGTTCCCTAGCAGGCTGCTGGCAGAGCACAACATGTGGAAACATCGTCTGCTTTGAATGTTTAAGGCTGAGAGATGAAAACTGATGGAAATGTTTCCTCTGGTCCACTGGTCACCAATCCTTCCTCTTCCTTCTCCTGTTCATCCTCCTCTTCCTCCTGCTCATCCTCCTCCTCTTCCTCCTGCTCATCCTCCTCTCCTCCTCTTTTTGCTCCTCTTCCTCTTCCTCTTCCTCCTGTTCATCCTCCTCATCCTCCTCTTTTGCTCCTCTTCCTCTTCCTCTTCCTCCTGTTCATCCTCCTCATCCTCCTCTTTTTGCTCCTCTTCCTCTCCTCTTCCTCCTGTTCATCCTCCTCATCCTCCTCTTTTTGCTCCTCTTCCTCCTCCTCTTCCTCCTGTTCATCCTCCTTCCTCTTCCTCCTCATCCTCCTCCTCCTGCTCCTCTTTTTGCTCCTCTTCCTCCTGCCCATCCTCCTTCCTCTTCCTCCTCATCCTCTTCCTCCTGCCCATCCTCCTTCCTCTTACTCCTCATCCTCTTCCTCTGCTCATCCTCCTTCCTCTTCCTCCTCATCCTCTTCCTCCTGCTCCTCTTCCTCCTGCTCATCCTCCTTCCTCCTCATCTCTTCGTCCTGCTTCTCTTCCTCCTTGTCCTCCTCCTTCTTCCTCTTCCTCCTCCTGTTCATCCTCCTCCTCTTCCTCCTCATCCTCTTCCTCCTGCTCCTCTTCCTCCTGCTCATCCTCCTTCCTCCTCTTCCTCCTCCTCCTCCTCTTCCTCCTGCTCATCCTCCTCCTCTTCCTTCTCCTGTTCATCCTCCTCTTCCTCCTCCTCATCCTCCTCCTGTTCATCCTCCTTCCTCCTCTTCCTCATTCTCTTCCTCCTTCTCCTTCCTCTTCCTCCTCCTCATCCTCCTCCTCTTCCTCAATGTTTTCTCAGGTCTTAACTTTCTTCCTGACTCTTCTGTCAGTCTCACTTTCCTCTCAACTTTTTTATGTTTCCATCCCTCCTCTCTCCCTCTCTCTCTCGCTCGTTCTCTGCTGACTCTGCGAGTTTGCTGCTCTCTGATTGGACGGTTCAGGGGTCATGGGTTTGTTTGCAGCAGCCTCTGCTCCCTGATTGGGCCCCCGCCTCCCTGCGTTCTGATTGGTTGATGAGCGTCTTCCTGTCAGCTGCTCCAGATCTGCTGACTGACTATCAGGACCTCTTATGGTCGTCCAGCCGGCTGCCTGAGGCCGCTATTAATAGCTGACACCTCGGAGCCCCTCTGCCTCTTTTTACTCATCTTCCTCACTGGTTTCTAGCAACCTTCCTCACCTTCCTCTCCATCTCCTTGTGTCCTTTGTTTCTTGCTCCCTTTTTGTCTCCTCAATATTTCTATTCTGTCCTTCCTCTGTCTCTTCATCTCAGTCACAATCTGCTGGCTCCGCCCACCATGCTGGCTCCGCCCACCATGTTTTCCCAGAGTTTCTCCTGCAGCTCCTTCCTGATGAAGATGATGACCTTTGACCTCCTCTCCCCCTCAGGCACATGAAGATCCATGACAAAGACCCGGCCAGCGGCCTGGTGCCCCTCAGCAGCCCCCCGTCCCCCACCAAGCGCCGCCGTCCCTCCATGAAGCGGCGCCAGGGCCTGGAGGACGACCTCGGAGACGAGCCGCCCGCCAAGAAGGTAAGAGCCGCGTTCCTCCTGCCGGTCCGCCCGGCGCCGCTCAGGGAACCAACAACCCGGCTCTGTGTCCAGGTGACGGAGGAGGGGGGGGCGGACGAGTCGGCGGCGCTGCCGGGGGCGGAGGAGGAGCTGCTGCCGTGTCCCATCTGCTTCAAGACCTGCAGCTCCAGACTGGACCTGGACGCCCACATGGACACGCACCCGGACACCATGCTGAGGTACGGAGGCACCAGTTACAGTCGGGTCGGGTTGGATTCTTCAGACCCCATCTAAACTCACGTTCTGCTCCAGAACCGGCCCAACGAGTCCGTGGTTCTGCTGGGTTCCTTTCACATTCAGATGTGCTGTGTTGAAAGATGGTTGGATGTTTAGTTGGATGTTTGGTTGGATGAGGAAGTTGGGTAAAAGGAGGAGGCACTCTGACAGGCTGTGTTGTCATTCATGGACAAAGAAACTAGAGATGGAGGGATGAGAAACTGGAAGCAAGAAAGTGATGGTCAGAATAAATTGATGAAGTGATGATAAAAGGAGGAAAAAATAATGAATAGAAAAGAAAAGCTGGAAAGAGGTCAGCAGGCGGCGCTGAGCTCGTTATGGAGGGAGGAGAATATTTAGAGGTAAATCCTCGTTAATCAGCCAGTAAGAGGATCGACTGGAGGAATGGAGGGAGACGAGGAAGGATGGAGTCGCGGTTTAATGGAGCAGCAGGAGGAGAAAGAATTTCAAACTTTTGAGGATCGAACTCCTGATGTTCCGGTTCGGTTCTGCTGGTCCGGTTTCAGTTCCAGGACCTGGTTCTGCAGCTCAGTCCGTTATCAGGTGCTGATATCAGATGCTGTTGGCTGTTTCATGCAGCAGAACCCATCCAGGATCCAAATGTTTCCAGGAACTGGAACCAAACGGGTCATAAAGCTGAAGAGATGAACTGGTACTGGGTTAATGTCCAAATCATTGCTAAAGAATCGTTACAGAGAGTAAAGACCAATGACTCCGCCCACTGCCCCCTAAACACACCCTGACTCCACCTATTGCCCCCTAAACACACAATGACTCCACCCACTGCCCCTAAACACACCCTGACTCCACCCACTGCCCTAAACACACCCTGACTCCGCCCACTGCCCCTAAACACACCCTGACTCCACCCATTGCCCCCTAAACACACTCTGACTCCACCCACTGCCCTAAACACACCCAGACTCCACCCACTGCCCCTAAACACACCCTGACTCCACCCACTGCCCCCTAAACACACCCTGACTCCACCCACTGCCCTAAACAAACCCTGACTCCGCCCACTGCCCCTAAACACACCCTGACTCCACCCATTGCCCTAAACACACCCTGACTCCACCCACTGCCCCCTAAACACACCCTGACTCCACCCACTGCCCTAAACAAACCCTGACTCCACCCACTGCCCCCTAAACACACCCTGACTCCACCCACTGCCCCCTAAACACACCCTGACTCCACCCACTGCCCCCTAAACACACCCTGACTCCACCCACTGCCCCTAAACAAAGATGTTCAGATTTAAATCTAATTCTGTCTGGTTTCTGCTCGCCAGGTGTGATCTCTGCTGCCTCTCTTTCCGGACACACCGTGGACTGCTACGGCACAACGCGGCGGTCCATAAGCTCCTCCCCCAGGACCCCAGTGGCCGCCCCTTCATTCAGAACAACCCCTCCATCCCCACCGGATTCAACGACCTGGCCTTCATCGACTTCTCCTGCAAGAAGTTTGCTCACATTGCTCAGGTGCGTCCCGCCGTCCCGTGGTCGGTCCGGCTCCACCTCGCCATGCCACGGCCCCGCCGGCGCTCTGACCCGTCCGTCTGTCCGTCCCTTCAGGTGTGGTGTGAGACCAACCTGCGGCGCTGCATCAGTAAGTTCCACCGCTTTGTCTGCGACTCCTGCGACAAGGCGTTCCCACTGCGCTCCGCCCTGGACCTCCATAAGACCGCCTCCCACCCGGACCGACCCGCTGAGGCCGCCGAGAAGCAGAAGGAGAACAGAGAGGCGCGGGCCGACGAGGAACGCCAGGAAGCGGGGAAGCCACCATCAGAGCAGAGCAGCTTCCTGGAGGCCCTGGGCCTGCAACACTTCTCCAAGGTTTGCTCCTCTCCTGCTTCCTGAGGCCCAGAGCTGCCGGTTCTGGTTCTGATGCCAATGTTCTCACGTTGCAGGTGAAGTCCGGTCCGACCGACGACGAGATCCATCAGGCCCACCTGGACAGCATCAAGGTGATCCACGTGGAGCCTCCATCCTTCAGCCTCCCTCAGGAGTCGGCGTCGGCCTTGCTGTCCGGCGGCCTGGGCGTGGCCCTGGGTCTGGGCGGCCTGGCGGCGCTCAGCATCCCGCTGCTGGAGGCGTCCGGCTCCGCCCTGCAGGGCCTGTCGCACCGGGACGCCCTCAGCCTGCTGTCGCTGCAGCCCTTTCAGGCCGGCTTCCTGCTGCAGCCGGAGGGAGGCGCCGCCACCGCCGGCACCGCCTCCTCCAGCTGCAAACCAGGAGAGTCCGGCGGCTCCGGAGTCGTGGAGCTGGCCGACATCCAGCAGATCCTCAAGGTGGCCGCCGCGGCGCCCAACCAGATGGGGCTGCCTCCGCTGGCCAAGGCGCCGGGCTTCACAGGTCGGTCCCTCACCAGCTTCTCCCAGTCTGACCTCCATACTAGTTCTTCTCTCTAACTGGTTCCGTCCTCCAGGTCAGCTCTCGGGTCAGAAGGCGATGCCACCGCTGAAGCCCAAGCCTCCCATCAGCCCCCGCTCCAGCCTGAGCACCACCACCCCGCCGCCCCTGCAGAGCTCCCAGCAGGCCTCACTGGGCTGCATCAGCCCCAGCCTGCCTCCGCCCACTCCCTCCATCTTCAAGACGCCCTCCTCTTCCTCGGCTCACATGGAGGCCGAGTCGATGGGCGACGCCAGCACGCCGCTGTCCGACTCGCCGCCCACCGCCACCACGCCGCTCCAGGAGGAGGCGGGGCTAAGCGTCAGGAAGGCGGGTAGCAAAGCGGGGAGCGCCGCCTCGGCTAAAGGCTCGTTCCCCTGCCGCTTCTGTGACCAGGTGTTCGCCGTCTCCGGCGCCCTGCAGGCCCACATGCGCTTCCACCTCGGCATCCTGCCCCACCAGTGCAACATGTGCGACTACGTGGCGCCGGACAAGGCCACTCTGATCCGCCATCTCCGCACGCACAGCGGCGAGCGGCCGTACGTCTGCCGCATGTGCCACTACCCTTCACTGTCAAGGCCAACTGCGAGCGCCACCTCAGAAAGAAGCACGCCAAGACGTCCAGGAAGGACATCGAGAAGAACATCAAGTACGTCACATTCAGCAGCGGCGGCGGCATCACCGCGGCAACCACCACACAGGAAGCGGAGGCGGGCTGCGAGACCACCTGCCGGTTCTGCGGCGAGGACCTGAAGACGTACCGCGCGCTGCAGATCCACCTGCGCACGCACAACGGCTGCCAGAGGAAGCCGTTCGAGTGCCGGCGCTGCGGCGCCGCCTTCCTGGCCAAGCGGAACTGCATCCACCACCTGCTGAAGCAGCACCCAGAGGTCCAGGAGCGCGAGATCGAGGGCCACATCACCACGCTGCTGCCCTCCACCGCCGCCGGCGCCGCGCTCAACGGCCTGGGAACGGTGAAGGCGGAGGAGCTGGTGTTCCCGGCGGAGCTCGACCAGCCGCTCGACTTCTCCGCCAAGGGCCGGAGCAGCCGGACGGCGTCTCCGGCCATCAAGACGGAGAACGCCTCGCACGGCTTCGACAGCGCCGACCCGGACCAGCCCATCGACCTGTCCATCCCCAGCAAGCGTCAGCGCCGGGAGGCCGGCGGCGGCACGGAGCTGAAGACGGAGCAAAGCGCCATCGTGGAGCAGCAGCTCGCTGCGTCTCCAGAGGAGAAGGCGGCGAGCGGCGTTCTTCCTCTGCAAGCTCCGCCCCCACCGGGCTGCTACCAGCTGCCTCCTCCCGCCGGCCGGGTGCAGCGCCTCAAACCGCTGCTGCCCAAGCCCTCCGCATCCTCGCCGCCTTCGGTGAAGGATCTGGCGCCGCTGGCCTCCATCGCTCAGATCATCAGCTCTGTGTCCGCAGCGCAGGGCATGCTGGACGGCGCCGCCCAGACCACAGCGCCGTCCTCACAGCATGAGGGCGAAGCCTCCGGACCCGCCGCCCTGGAGCCGCCCAGCGACGACGTGTCTGAAGGATCCTCCAGGTACTTCCCCTTCTTCTGCCAAACTTCGCCACCATCGGCAGCGTCTGACTCTTCCTCTCCTCACAGGCGGCGGGCGCGGAAGAAGCCAGCCGCTCTGGCGATGAGGGAGAAGGCAGTGAGCGGCGGCATCGACCTGGAATCCAGCGGGGAGTTCGCCAGCGTGGAGAAAATGCTCGCCACGACCGACGCCAACAAGTTCAGCACCTACCTGCAGACCGGGGCGGCTGAGCCGGCGAAGAGGCCCGAGACGGCGCCGGCGGCACCAGAACGGGCCGCGGCCGCCGGAGTGGAGGAGAGGCAGGGAAGGGCGAGAGAGGAGGGGAAGCCAGCGGTGGCCATGACGGTTCCTCAGACTAAAGGAAAGAAGAATGCCTACTCCAACTCGGTCCAGAAGATGACCTGCCCGTTCTGTCCGCGCGTGTTCCCCTGGATGAGCTCGCTGCAGAGACACATGCTAACGCACACAGGTAACCCGCCGCACAGACTGCTGCAGCAGCGCGGCAGGAATCCACGCGGCGAACTCAACCATCTCTCCGTCTCCCTCAGGCCAGAAGCCGTTCCCGTGTCCGCGCTGCGACGCCTTCTTCTCCACCAAGTCCAACTGTGAGCGCCACCTGCTGCGCAAGCACGGCGTGACGCACCGGACGCTGCGGCGCAACGGCGCCATCGTGAAGAAGGAGGGGGATGACGGCTCGCACGAGAGCGCCGGTACGGACCCCAGCCACTCCCCTGTGGTTTACCACCCGGTCCCCCGCCGCCACCCTGAGCCTCGTGTTGAGAACCCCGGGTCGCCTCCTCCTGACGGTTCCTTTGTGTTTCTGCAGAGAGCCAATCAGAGACAGAGCAGCTGCCACCAGAAATCAAGGATCTCACCCCAGAATCAGCCCCCGCCTCCATGGTCAACAGCCCCGCCCACTCTGACGTCACTCCATTAAGCCCCACCCCCAAAGCAAGCCAAGGTCAGCCAATGAAAACATTTCAATCTGTTAATGCCTCAACTATAAACAGTAAGCTAATGCTAACGCTAATGTTCATGCCTCAGGCTGCAGTCCACCTGCAGAGCAACAAGACACAGAAATCAGTGAGCAGCCTGACCAACAGGGGGCGCCAGAGACCAAAGGCACAGCAGCCAAACAGCCTCCGCAGAGCAGCAAGGTAACAGCCTGTCAGACACGATTCAGGGCTAAAACATTTACTGTCCGTTTAAATCCCTCGGCTGCCCTCATAATGCCTGATTTTACATCTCATTAAGTTATTACCTGTTCTGTTAGATGTTAAATTGATTTGAACACGACTAACCCGCTTAGCTTAAATTTAGCTATGATGCTAACTAGCTACACAGCTAACTTTGTGATGCTAATTAATCTATTTCATCCCAAACTCATTTAAGGAATGACAACCTGGACACACAGGTAGAACACCACCTGAGATTTATCTGCAGAGACAAATAATTATATTATTACGATAAAATGGTATTTAATGGTCATTTATTTCATTTGATATTTAATGTTGGCCTTCAGGGGTCACATTATTCTGACCCCACATTTGGGGTGAATTTACAGATATCAGTCTGATTCCACAGTCGGCCCATTTCAGCCGACTGCCTCCCATAAACCACATGCACTACACACTCCGACCACCAGATGGCAGCACACCGAATAGTATCTTTAGCATAACGACCAACATGTCTTCCGCTCTTCAGGCCGAGAACACGGACGACGACGACTGCCACAGCAACAAGAGTCTCGACCTGAACTTTGGCAAGAAGCTCATCGACTTTAAGCTCTCCACTTCCTCCTCAAGCTCCGCCCCTCAAGAAGAGCCACGCCCCCTGACTCCATCAGCCACGCCCCAAGATGCCACGGAGGTCCCCGAAGACCAGGACAAGCCGGCGCCCTCCTCTTCCTCGCCCGGCAGCCCAGCAGGGAAGCAGCAGCCCGACAACAAACACGTCTGTCGGGTTTGTACGAAGAGTTTCCGCTTCGCAACGACTCTGGCTCGCCACGAGAGGGCGCACCTCTCGGAGGAGGAGCAGGCTGCGGCGGTGACAGAGGAAGAGGAGGATCCTTTACCTGCAAAGGAGGAGGAGGAGAGCAGAGCTGCTCAGCCGGAGGCAGAGGAGAAGGAGGCGGACATGGAAGAAGATGATGGAGGAGAGCGGGAAGGAGAGAGCGACAGAGGCGAGAGTGGAGAGTCAGAGGAGGAGGAGAAGGAGAAGGAGGAGAGGAGCGACGAAGAGGCGTCAGAACCAAAGAACAGCGAGGGAGGAAGGGTGGACAAGAGGAAGAAGATCTGCACCGAGTGCGGGAAAAGATTCTGGTCTCTGCAGGACCTGACGAGACACATGAGGTCACATACAGGTGAGATAGACCCCGCCCCCTGGACAGGTAGACCCCGCCCCCTGGAGAGAGATAGACCCGACCCTGGAGAGAGATAGACCCCGACCCCTGGAGGCAGGTAGACCCCGCCCCCTGTAGGCAGGTAGACCCCGCCCCCTGAAGACAGATAGACCCCGCCCCCTGGAGGCAGGTAGACCCCGCCCCCTGAAGACAGATAGACCCCGCCCCCTGTAGGCAGGTAGACCCCGCCCCCTGTAGGCAGGTAGACCCCGCCCCCTGAAGACAGATAGACCCCGCCCCCTGGAGGCAGGTAGACCCCGCCCCCTGAAGACAGATAGACCCCGCCCCCTGGAGGCAGGTAGACCCCGCCCCCTGGAGGCAGGTAGACCCCGCCCCCTGTAGGCAGGTAGACCCCGCCCCCTGAAGACAGATAGACCCGCCCCCTGGAGGCAGGTAGACCCCGCCCCCTGGAGGCAGGTAGACCCCGCCCCCTGGAGGCAGATAGACCCCGCCCCCTGAAGACAGATAGACCCCGCCCCCTGGAGGCAGATAGACCCCGCCCCCTGGAGGCAGGTAGACCCCGCCCCCTGGAGGCAGATAGACCCCGCCCCCTGGAGGCAGATAGACCCCGCCCCCTGGAGGCAGATAGACCCCGCCCCCTGGAGGCAGATAGACCCCGCCCCCTGAAGACAGATAGACCCCGCCCCCTGGAGGCAGATAGACCCCGCCCCCTGAAGACAGATAGACCCCGCCCCCTGGAGGCAGATAGACCCCGCCCCTGGAGGCAGATAGACCCCGCCCCCTGGAGGCAGATAGACCCCGCCCCCTGGAGGCAGATAGACCCCGCCCCCTGGAGGCAGATAGACCCCGCCCCCTGGAGGCAGGTAGACCCCGCCCCCTGGAGACAGGTAGACCCCGCCCCCTGTGGTTGCCATGGTGACCCCCTCCTCTGTCTGTCCCCCAGGTGAGCGGCCCTACCAGTGCCAGACGTGCGAGCGGACCTTCACCCTGAAGCACAGCCTGGTCCGCCATCAACGGATCCACCTGCGGCCGCGCGGCGCCGACGGCGACGCCAGCGAGGACGGAGACTCCTGCGCCCCCACCCCCACCTCCACCTGCCCGCCGTCCGAGAACGAGAGCGAGTGCGGCAGCGGCACGGCGGGGACCAAGGAGCTGGAGGAGGAGGAGGACTGCAAGGAGGAGGTCGAAGGTCAGCGGGAGGGTTCCGGGTCGGCGGAGGAGGAAGATGTGGAGAAACGGTCGGATCCGGCCCCGCCGCCCTGCTCCGACCCCCACCAAGCTACTGAATCAAAGACGAGCACCAGCACCGACTCACCCGCACCACCGGACGGCGCCAAAGATCCCCCCAGCTGCCCAGCAGGGGGCGCCGCGGCAGACGGCTTCATCCAGGGGCTGCTGGAGATCCACAACCAGCCGCCGCCGGAGCGCCGGCTGCCCAACGGAGAGCCCTCCCTGGTGGGCGCAGACTGAGGGACCCCCATCACCGCAGTGCCATACGACCGAAGGACGACGATGATGATGATGATGATGATGATGCAAAAACCAGCGCGTAAAATCTTCCCCCAAAAGACAGAACCTCGTTTTCTTGAAGTGCCTTACTACTAGTCCAACTTCTAAAGATGTTTTTGTTGCTATATCTTTATCTGCGTTATTCCGGAGGATGGATCTAAATTTTTATAGCTTTTTATGATGACAGTGATTTACTATTTTTGTGCGGGAAATCTATATTTCAGCAATAAAAAGATTAAATGATTACGATTTATTGTTCTAGATTTGTGTTTTGAGAATCGATGATCAACGTGGAGACGCGGACGGACTTGGGAACTGTTCGGGTCGAACCGGAGCGGCGCCGGACTTCAGTTGCTCCGGTTTGAACATCATGTTTCAGATTTAGACTGAATGAAGTGGCGCCTGGCGGCGGGACTGAGGAAAGCTGTTGTAACTGGAAACCTGCGGGTTTAACTGCCGGCTCTGCTGGCTCATGGAAACCTTCAGACTGATCCGAGTGCCTGGGGGGGGCGCCGTCGTTCCTGTTTCAGACCCATCACACTACCCCCCAGAGGCGTTTCTCTCATCATGATTCTCAGTTGATTCCAGGCCGCCGCGCCGCCGCCGCCCGGCTCTCTCTGCATGTTTGCATTCATATTTAGGTGTGTTTGGGGGGGAAGCTTCTCGTTTTGTGGATTTTCTTTTTTAACTGAACAAATTGAACGTTTTGTTTTTGTGTGTTTTTCAGTGTGAATGTGGCCCCTGGCCTGACTCTCATTGTCGCCCCCTAGTGTTTGTTTTAGGGTAACTCGCAGGGCCTCCGGCATGCTAACACGTAGCGGCACTAACACCTGTTAGTTCAGTTTTCAGTTTACCTCAACTTTTGCTCTTTAACTGAAGCTGTTAGCAAATCCAACGTCTTCCTCCCGGGTCGCCCGGTTAAACCGAGGCGGCCGCCGCTAACGAGCGCTAACAGGCGCTAACGAGCGCTAACTTGTCCAGTGTGGGCGGGGCATGTCGGAGGTGTTTGGTGGCTCAGACCACGTGTTGCTGTTTTCAGCTCCGTGTCTCAGAGCAGGACGACACTAGATGGGTGAAGCATCATCCAGACAATCTGACCTTCAGCTCAGTTGAACCTGCATTTACTCCTTCAGTATTATCGTCTGTCTGTCTGCCGTTTTCCTGTCCGGGTTTCATCTCCTCTCCGCCTCCACGCCTATTTCCCTTTGGAAACGTCTGAACTTTACAGCTGACCCCAAAGGTCTTCAGCTGAGCATTAGAGACAATCATTGGTTTCCAGAAGGTGACAGCGGATGCGTTTATAAAGAATAAATCAGGTTGGTGTGAACACTATTCGAAACCTGCTGCACATTAAAGGGCTCAACGTCCATCAGCACCAACCTGAGCAGAGGGACAGTAGTCTGGCTGTCTCTTGTTTTCTGGCTTGTGTGTAAAAAACCTTTTTCCTGTTTAATATTAGATGACCTCATAAGCAAGTCAAACCTCAGTGGCTTATATTGGAACTGTAAGGCGGTGATGGTCGGTCGTTCAGCGCCTTCAACAGAGACGAACCGCGGATTGTCAGGAGCCGCTGCGATTGGCCCATCGCTGCCCTGAACTGGCACTAACGTTCCCACACCTAACGTTCCCACACCTAACGTTCCCACACCTACTGCTACCTTCTGTACTACTAACTGCAGCCAGGAGAGAAAGGCTCGGCCTCTTTAGCTGCTTCTGCAACAACTGGACTTTATGTCAACTAAAGCTTTAGTTATTAATTATGTTCAACCATCAATCAGGTGTCTGAAGCTTGAAAAAGCTCTTGAGTTGTAATTTTCTACCTGAGGTTGCTAACACCAGCTAGCGGGCTGCTATTAACTTCTTTAGCTAATATGTTGCTTTAAAAAACTAAATAAAATCTAAACTGGATGTTTTTCGTTTGATTTTTGATTAATTGAAGATAAGAAAATAGTTTGATGGGTTTTAGTCAAGATGCTACTTGGCTAGCAGGCTAACAGATCGCTGCTTCGTTTTAGTTTTCTGTCAGATTTCAGTCGAAACTTGGATTCAGTTTTTCTTTCATAATGATGGAAAAATTCTGTTTGATGAAATTGACCAGTTTGCAATTAATTTACCCAAACATGTAGCTTTGTTGATGCTAGCAGTGCTAACAGATGCTAGCAGCACTAACGGATGAAAACAGTTTTATTGGCTAATGTTTCCGTTCCCTCAGTAGAACGTTTTCTGAATAATGTCTGAAATGTTTCCTGATTTTCCAGATTATCGCAGATAAACAGAACTAAACCCAAAACAAGCGAGCTGAACTGTTACAAAAACAATAAATCTTTGTGTTTAGGAATGAAATTCTGTCATATGGATTGTACTTATTTTTCTTTCCAAAACTTTTTTGCTGAGATTTATTGATAAATGTTTTAATTCTTAGTGAATATGGGACATGGCTAATAGGCTAACTCCAGTTCACTGTTGCTAAGCAGTAAAAAATTGGCATAACTTTTCTTTTTAAATAAAATTATCACCAAATTATTTGAGATTAATTTTCACAAACCTGTCAAAGTTAGCGCTAACGTTGAAGTGAAGCTAATGCTAAACCTCACCTTTACTCTTTAGAAAACAATAAACATTTTTTAAAATAGTTAAATAGTGAATATAGTCCATAAATATCTTTATGTTCAATCTGAAATGTATATTGCTTTAAGATGCTAACAGCTTCATTAGCTTCTGTTGTTGGCGTTAGCTGTGCTTTTCTCATGAATTAAACTTCCTGTAGAGGGCGGTAAGGAGCGGCCCTTTCTCTCTCCATGGTTTCTGTCTCGTTGGCTTCCTGTGTCCTCCCTGTCCTCGGGGCGTTTGTCTCCTCGTCTGTCCCGTCTGCGTGTGCGGCCATATGAATACTGGACTTCCATTCGAATGCACATAGACTGTTTTTATTGTATTTATTTGGAGCCCAGGCGTGTTTCTGTGTGTGAGTTTAATTGTCTGCAATGACTTGAGAAGAAGCCATGTATTAAAATGTCACATTTATGCTGCAGAGTTGTTGAGGATCTGGTGTTTTTGTTGTTGTGGCTCGACCGGCTTGCTCAAGGGCACGGCAGGCCGCGAGAGACTCGGACTAGCAATAAGAATCCTTCTGAATCCAAAAGCTTTATGTAGATTTTCCTGTGTGTGAGTCGAGAACAGTCTGTCTGGGTCTGTTGGTTCTGTTTATTTTTAGTTTTCTTCTATGACATAAATGCATATAAAACTGTGAAAATCTATTGTGATTAATTAAAGGGTGAGTTTTAGGTTAGATTTTTTGCATGTTAATCTAATTTGTTCATTATGGATGATTTCTCCTTTCTCCATCACTTCTTGTGCTACACATAAAAATATCAAAATCTATATAATCTCGCTCTCAGGGTCTTTCACAAATCCATGATTTGAAATGCTTCTTGTTGTTTTCCTCCTGAGTCGCAGCTTGTCCAGATTACTTTGTCTTTTTTAAAGATGACATCATGATCAGATCTGTCAATCACTACATTTAGCACTTGACTGTGAACTCGTCGTTACCAGACACAGAAAATGTGGTTTGATTTTTGGTCTCCAAACTCTGATCTGAAGCCTTTTCTGTTTTATTTAATGAGTTTTTCTTTGTGTACTGGACCTCAATCACAAAGCATTATAAAAATGCAGCCTGGATCTTTTTCTGTCCCCTGCTGTTAGCAACATGACAGTGTTCACAGAGTCTAGAGATGTAAGCCTGCTCTGTATTCAACCCAATAAGAAAAGCAATAAAGATTATGTAAAGGAAAGGTGTGTCAATCAACATGGGTCATACTTCTGTCTTCTTTCATCGTCAGAACCGGATTCTGGGCCTCTTAAGTTTTCTCATTAAAGCTGTTTAACACCCGATACTCTCAGTTCTCTTTCTCACTAAGTCAAACCAGCCTGTTCCCCTCCTGGCCTGTGGGGGCGCTGCACCAACAACCACTGAAGGAAATGACACTAAAACATCTGTAGACACTGAGAGCAACTTCCTGTTTCACCAGATGAAACACGATGGAGGCGTCAGAGTTTAGTGATTTCTCTTTAGAAATGGCTCCTGAAGCCCAGGAGCCATTTCTGCTGCTACTGCTAGGCTAGCATGTTAGCTTTGGTTGTATTTACCCAGAATGCCCTGCGCTGTTGTACACTTCCTGCTTTTGGAGCGCTCTCTGGTCCGCTTGGCGTTCACATTCAAGTGCTTGGCGTTCAAATGTACAAGCGTGGACCGAAGAGGAGAAGCGAGCAGCACAGTTGCTACGGCACAGGGATGAGAGAAAGAGTCGCTCGGTCTGGGTTCACTTCAACCGAACCCAGACCGAGGTTTGGAGGATCAGAGGTCAGAGGTCGATTAGCGTTCACACCTCACCAACCAACCTAGGCAAACAGACTGGAGTTGGTCTAAACAGGTCTGGTGTCGATGCAACCTTAAATCTACAGTAGGAACGTTGGATGTTCCAGGTCTGGGTCTTGGTTCTCTGGTCGAGAAGCTCTTCAAATGTTTTATAGATTTCTCTGTAGAATCTCCAGAACTTCTCTAGAACCTCCTGACTGTGGTTCTTTTTGAGCGATTTAAAGGTTTTCCTCTGGTGACGGTTTTGATGAAAACATGACGTCAGACGACTGACAGTCACTGACTGCGTCACAAGCGCGACTCCCTTTCAACAAACCAACCCACCATTAAAAACGTCTGGCTGGGTTTAGGGACAATGGTGGACTGAGCAGAATGTCCAACATAACTTCTGTCTCCTCTGTCGTTTGTACGGATCACGTTTTGCTTCTTTTCAGACTCTGGGACGCCCAACTGGATGACGACACATTCACTGGAGCATTTATTCACCTGTAACGCAAAACAACCCAAAAAGGGCCTCTAAACTGGGCTTTGACGTCTGGTGTCTTTAAGATTCAGCTGAATTAACTTGTCATGATGCAGTGAAGCTCACTAATGACCTGATGGATTCAGGTGTGCTGAAGCAAAGATGCAGCTCACGCCGCGTCTTTCGGCCTGGAGTTGAGAAACCCGTGGCGCAGAATTAATCAGACAGGCCTCGCTGCAGGGCCAATGTTCCCTTCAGCCTCAAAATGTCTGCCTGTCACTTTTTCCCAGGATGCTTTCCCAAAAGCATCTAGACTTTTAGTCCAAGACTGAGATTACACAATCAAGAGTGGAGCTGGGAAGGAGGCCAGACTTTACACAGCATGTGAAGACATCGCAGAGACACGATGAGGTTTTAGTGGTTTAGTGGAGAAGATCTTCCTGATTGAACCGACTGTCCCACAGGACTGTGAACAACTCACAGCTCTGGGAGGAGCAGGAAGGAGCGTCAGGTTGCTGTGCTCAGGCTGGCGGACGCAGCGAACGGAGCAGCTGGAACAGGAGCAGTTCAGCTGGAGACCGAGAGAGGACAAGCAGAGCCTGGAGGGTGCTGGGGTTAAAGGTCAGTGGAAGTTGGATGCCACCTAAAGACATTCCCTCAGAGCTGAAGTAAGAGACTGAAGTAAGAGGCACCAACTCGAAGTTTTCTGTATTATAATTACCTGTCGTGTGGTTGGAAGAGGCCATAATCCTAAGATTAAGTGATTAAAAATATTTTTAAAAATTGTTTGTGTTGTTGGCTTCAAAATACTTTAAATATGTCCCAATGATCTGCTTATGAAATATTAAACACATTTCTGGTCCCAAAAGCATAATTGGAAGACCTGCAGTTCTGTGGTCCGCCAGATGGGGGCAGTGTAGGAGAATAACCTGAACCTGGAACTGTTCCGAGTCAGAGAAGAAACCAGCGGTCTGAACTCGTGAGTTTATGGTCTATAATAGAAGTTAATGTGGCTCATTTTAATATTCTAGTTGCATCAAATTCGTCTCGGATTATAACAGCCTCTTTACATTGTGAGTTGTTTTCCACCTGACGTCAATTTAACCGCGTTTCCCTTAAGCTAAACATGCTAGTTCGGCAGTAGGCTAGGCTAATGTAGCATCTCTGCTTTTAAGGGTTTTCAGCTGTTTTTGTTGGAATAATATGCAAAAAGTGCCACGTTTGGTATTATAAATATCTGCTTATTTAACTTTAATCTTCAAGTGTTCAGAATGAAGCTTTTTAAATTAGTTTGAAGGGATAATCTGATGATTTTGGTCGGTTCAGTTCTGCCCCCTGTTGTTTAACAGGTTTATATGTTTGGCATGTTTTCAAGAGTTTTATCAAAAATCATCCTGCTGGGTATATCCACATCCTGGATTATAATTACCATAAACATAACTACATTTTACTAGATTTCAAATTAATTTTATTTGTTGAAAATGCTTTATTTTCTTCCCAATCTTACTTTATGAACCATTTTGTGTCCAACTACAGTCTTCAGGCTCCTTCGGGTTTTGAGTCTGAAAAAGTCACAAATCTTTTATAAAAATGTGACTCACTGAAGGAAAAAGGTTAAGCTTCTTGTTTTAATTATTAGTTTCAGTTGCAGGAAGTGGTAGTTTGTGAGCACCGTCGCCCCCTGGTGGCTGTCAGGATGTCTGCAGCTTCAAACCTGCTCAGGTGAATAGATGCGAACTTTTAAATGTTGTGATTGTTCTGTCAGTGAAGAAAAGCTGTTAAGTTCACATACAATCCAGATTTATTAAAATACTTTATTTACATAATGAACACAGATTTACATCATTGTTATGCAGCCTCATACAGGCATAGGCGTAAATCCCAGGGGGTGAAGTCTGGAAGTCTGGTCCCCCCAAAAACAATCATTGAAGAAACATTTGCATTTAAATAATAATATGAAAAGGTAAAAGAAAACAAAATAAATCTGTCATTTTAGGTCCCAAACTACCATTATGAGAAAAATGGTTCAGTCCAAAGCTCTGCAGCACAAACATTAAACCCTCCAGTAAGTAAATACTTACAACAAAAGACATCTCAACATTTTATTTACTTTCGCTGCTCAGTGGGAAGAAACACATGAACAATAAAGATCATTACCTTTAATCATGATAAGCTGCCTCATTAGCAAAACTGCTGCACTGCTTTCATAGAAGGTAGCAAACATTCATATTTAACTCTAAGTTTTAGTGAGTTTGGAGGGAGGAGCTGAGAACAGAAGAAACAGCATTTATAAAACCACACAATAAAGTCTGAATAATTTTCTATATAAACTCTGGTGCTTTAAATGTGGTAAGTTATGATTCTCCCCAGATACTCATTTCTATCTGCCTGTTCTCAGTCATCCAGGACTAAACTAAAACAAAGTTTAAAATAAAGCAAGTTAAGTTATTATTTAAATAGCCCATATTTTGTATTGGGAGGCATTTCAATAAATAAATGTTTGAGGAATTTTATTAAGAGCAGTTCCTCATTAAAACTTTATTTAGAACCTTAATTGTAAAGTGTAGCAGAGAGTAGATCAGTCAGGCTGAACAAAACTGGTATAGAAGCAACATTTGAGTTTTAGTTTCTCAATAATTTGCTGACTGACATGTTTGATCTGCATTATTAGTCATTTTTGGTCCTGCAGCTTGAATGTAGTTTAAAAACTTTTTAAACCATTTTTACGTTACATTTTCCTGTAACTTCACCAACCCTCCAAAATTGGTCTTCAGATATTTTCCTGTTTTTTGGTCCCCCCCAATAATGAGCTGGATTTACGCCTTTGCATACAGGTGCAGCTCAGGCTCCGCCCACAACACCTGACCCAAATACTGATTTCCTGTTTCAGTGTTTATTTGCAGACATGGAGTCAGAGTGGCACAATATTAAAGCATTTTCTGCTATGAAAGTTGTCATATTTTAGGAATAAAGTTACATTTCACACTTTCTAATCTTCAAACAAAGTCATCTGCAGTTCATGGAGTTATAATTAGTTATTCACAGACAGATTTAGGATGTGAGGAAGAGGAGGATGCTGGAACCTTCCTGGTGGTTCTGCTGCGTCCGTTTGGTCCTATGGGGGTCAGAGGTCATCATGCGGAGGTCAGAGGTCACACTGTGGACGGCTTCATCAGCGCCTGCTCCCCAAACAGCTGCTTGAAGTGCGCCACATGCTCCTCACAGTGTTCCCCTGGTAGCCGACACATCAGACTGTAACTCAGATGCTAACGCTACCAAGCTAGTATTAGCATCAGATGCTAATGCTAAAATAGTTCTATAGTAAGGGATAACCGCTGCTAATCTCATTTCAACTGATTTTTGTCCCTTCGCTTTGGTTTCTCAAAAAGAAATGTTTTTACAGAAAATGTATAAACAGGCTTTCAGTTCAGTTATTCATCAGAATTCAAAGTCTGAATGAACACCAGCTGGAAACAAGATGGCGGCCGCACATCACTCTGAACTCCAGACGGAAGCGGTTCTGGTTCTGACCTGGGTTGAAGGACGGGTTTCCTCTGAGGCGCTGGTTCCGCTGCTGGAACGACCGGAACACGGTGTAGAACAACATCTGGTCTCCCGTCTGCCGCGCCGCATCCAGGAACTTCCTGGCCGACACGCTGTCATGGCCGCCTGCGTCAACAAACCGGGTCAACGGTTACAGGATGGCCTTATATGGTCAAAGAGCTGCGGCGCTAACGGCTAACAGTCGTACCAACGCTGCGGATGAATCTGAGCGCGCCCAGAACCTGCTGCTTGGACAGCAGAACCTCCACGATCTCATCGTTAGCCGTCGACAGGCGCTGGAGAGACAAGATGGAGAGCAGTTAGTGGCAGGGAGACAGATTAGCAGGATGGACAGGGTTAGCGTGTAGCATGGTGAGGTTCTGGTTGGTTCCGGCCCACTTCCTATTCGGTACCTTGAGCATGTCCAGAGATAGCTGGTGGGCTGGAGGGTAGGTGCTCTCCAGAGACAGCAGCAGGCAGGCCTGAAACAGAACCAAACACAACCAGCTGAGTCAGGTGGCTGCCCCCCTCAGCATGATGCTGCCGCCGCCGTGCTGAGGTTCTGACCAGAGGTTTGGAGTCACTGAGGACGTGGTACTGCAGGAACTGGTGCAGCATGTAGAACAGGTTGTTCTGGACCAGAGTCTTGATCACCAGCTCATACAGGTAATGCTGCAACCAATCAGAGGCAGCAGTGTCAAAGACGGGAAACGGGAGCGCTCACTCGCCTGCGTTTTACCTGGACGGTGATCTGGTTCTGGTTCAGGGAGCGGATGTACTCCATCAGCACGGCGATGATGAACTTATGGGACACGTCCTGTAGGAAAACAGCAGCAGATTAAAGTTTTTGGATTAGCCTAAATGAGTTTTAGTTTGGAGGTAATAACACTTTATCTGACATTAATTGTAAAAATTAAAGAATTTTGGTGAAAATGTACTCTGGACTATTTTTATTTTTATGTATGAAATGTTCTCCATCACAGCTGGAGATTAGAACAGTGCAGTTACAGCATGCGGCCATGTGGGGGCAACAAACCCCTGAACCTCTACAGGAACATCAGATGAATAAAATCTGAAATCAAGGATAAATTCTCCATGTTCTGATGATGGATCATTATGGGATGCCTCCCTGCTCCTCCCACCTTCCTCTCTGTGAACGCTGACAGGACGTGTGTGTACATGTCTGATTGGTCAATGACTGCCTGCGTCCGGACCGGCCGTTTCTGGGTGCCGCCGCCTCGACTCGGACCCGACTCCATGGCCTGCAGACCCAACAGAGACTCCTTTAGCCCAGCCGGGTCGCCGGTTGTTGAGAGAGCCGGGGATTCCTGCACTCACCGCCGTGTAGCTCTGCTCCGCCTCCAGGTACTCCTTGTACACCTGGTTGAGCTTGTCAAAGACGGTCGCTACCACGGGTAGGCTGCCCTTCACCTGCCCGTCCAGAACTGGAACAGAAACAGTCGTGAGTTTCCCGCCTGGCAGGTGGAGACACTGACAACTAGGATACGCACTCTGAGAGCACACCGACAGGATCACCATCTTGCAGTCCCTTCGCCGCAGCAGGAAGTCCATCAGCTTCCCCTTGTCCTGCAGCAGGTGGACAGTAGGGGGCAACCTCACCTGCAGGTACCACAGGTAACCTGGGGCACAGGTGAGAGGTTAAAGAACAATCCAATCACCGTCAACTCAGGCAGAAGGAGGACAAACCTTCACTGGCGCTGATGATGATGTCGGGCTGGAAGACGCTCCAGGAGGAAGAGTCTGGGTCAGAACTCAGGAAAATAAACTAAACGTGTCAAAGGAAGTGACCTTTGACCCTCAACGAGTCAAACAGGAGTTTAAAGTGGATACATAGATGCAGGGAGAGAAAAAATGAAGTTCAAATAAACCTAACAGAGAATCACCTCATCCCCTACCCCAACATCACCTCATCCCCTACCCCAACATCATCTCATCCCATACCCAACATCATCTCATCCCATACCCCAACATCACCTCATCCCCCACCCATCATCACCTCATCCCCCACCCCAACATCATCTCATCCCCCACCCCAACATCACCTCATCCCCTACCCCAACATCACCTCATCCCCTACCCCAACATCACCTCATCCCCTACCCCAACATCCTCATCCCCTACCCCAACATCACCTCATCCCCTACCCCAACATCCTCTCATCCCCTACCCCAACATCACCTCATCCCCTACCCCAACATCACCTCATCCCCCACCCCAACATCACCTCATCCCCTACCCCAACATCACCTCATCCCCCACCCAACATCACCTCATCCCCTACCCCAACATCACCTCATCCCCCACCCCAACATCACCTCATCCCCTACCCCAACATCACCTCATCCCCCACCCCAACATCACCTCATCCCATACCCCAACATCATCTCCCCCACCCCAACATCACCTCATCCCCTACCCCAACATCACCTCATCCCATACCCCAACATCACCTCATCCCCTACCCCAACATCACCTCATCCCCCACCCCATCATCACCTCATCCCCTACCCCAACATCATCTCATCCCATACCCCAACATCACCTCATCCCCTACCCCAACATCACCTCATCCCCTACCCCAACATCACCTCATCCCCTACCCCAACATCATCTCATCCCATACCCCAACATCATCTCATCCCATACCCCAACATCACCTCATCCCCACCCCATCATCACTCATCCCCCACCCCAACATCATCTCATCCCCACCCCAACATCACCTCATCCCCCACCCCAACATCACCTCATCCCCTACCCCAACATCACCTCATCCCCTACCCAACATCACCTCATCCCCTACCCCAACATCACCTCATCCCCTACCCCAACATCCTCTCATCCCCTACCCAACATCACCTCATCCCCTACCCCAACATCACCTCATCCCCACCCCAACATCACCTCATCCCCTACCCCAACATCACCTCATCCCCCACCCCAACATCACCTCATCCCCTACCCCAACATCACCTCATCCCATACCCCAACATCACCTCATCCCCTACCCCAACATCACCTCATCCCCCACCCCATCATCACCTCATCCCCTACCCCAACATCATCTCATCCCATACCCCAACATCACCTCATCCCCTACCCCAACATCACCTCATCCCCTACCCAACATCATCTCATCCCATACCCCATCACCTCATCCCCTACCCCAACATCACCTCATCCCTACCCACATCTCATCCTTCCCAACATCATTCCCCCTCCCCCCCCACCCCAACATCACCTCATCCCCCACCCCAACATCACCTCATCCCCTACCCCAACATCACCTCATCCCCTACCCCAACATCACCTCATCCCCTACCCCAACATCACCTCATCCCCCACCCCATCATCACCTCATCCCCTACCCCAACATCATCTCATCCCATACCCCAACATCACCTCATCCCCTACCCCAACATCACCTCATCCCCTACCCCAACATCACCTCATCCCCTACCCCAACATCATCTCATCCCATACCCCAACATCACCTCATCCCCTACCCCAACATCACCTCATCCCATACCCCAACATCTCATCCCCTTCCCCAACATCACCTCATCCCCCACCCCATCATCACCTCATCCCCTACCCCAACATCATCTCATCCCCGACCCCAACCAGACAGATTCATAAAAGAGAAGCTTCCCAACATGTTACCGTGTAATTTATTGATCTGAATGTCTCCTTTATGAATCTCACGATCAGGAGGAACTTTATTGGTTTGGAGAAATTCATAGGATGAATATACAACATCTGGTTCATTTCTAAAGTAAAATAAAAAAAATAAACTGAAATCTTGCAGGAACTAAACGATAGAAAAACCCGGATATGGAATTTTAATTTAGAAAAATTTGACCCAATAAATCAGCAAACCCTTTGACTTGTTTGATCAGATTTTTCCTCAAGTTAAATGTTTGAAACAGTAAATAAATTTTGTTTTTTGGTGATAAAGTTTGAACAATCAGACGTTAATTTAAGAAAATTAACTTCTGGGTTAAAGAACCGGGTCCACTTCCTGTGGGCTGTGAAGAACATCCCACTGACCTCTAAACCAGGAAGTGACCTGCTGTCTGCCTTAAACAGACCCGTAGTTTTAACAAGCCAGCGGTTCTGACCCGGTTCTGATGCTAAACCCCAAAGGATACAGAGCTGACACGGAACCGGCGGCTGAGTCGGAACGGCAGCTGGACCTGCAGAAACACTCAGTCAGGTTTGAACGTGGACTCGGAGGGCGGTTCTGACCGGGTCGGGTACCTGACAGAGGAATCCTGTAGGGATGGATGGACCGGGCCGGCAGAACCGGCTGGTGGGTGTTAACAGTGCAGTCGGGCTCCTTCAGCCTGATGTCGAAGATCAGAGACGTCTGCCGGAGAGAAAAAACGGGTCAGAACATCAGGAAAGTCAGAAACGAGTCCGCCCGGTACCAGGTCCAAACCCGGAGAGTCACAGGTCAGATCCACAAGTTTACAGAGAGAATGAAAATACAAGGAAAGACTCGAGTCTCAGGCTACAAGTCCTGTCTTGTGCAAGTCGAGTCCAGTATCTGAAGTCCGGTTGCCGAGTCCCGGTTCCGGTCCGCTGACCTGTGAACTCTGGTGGTGAACGACGATCAAGTTGTCGACGATGTTCAGGGCGAACTTCCCGGTGGTGTTGAGCTTCAGGATGTGGCTCTTCTTACAGGCGCCTTCCCTGGAGCAGAGCAGAACCAGAGGGACGGGTCGGTGTCGGAACCGGGCCGGTCCTGGACGGGTGTTCTGAACGCAGCACCGACTCACCTGGGCAGGTGGTACAGCACCACCTCGGCTCCGGGGCTGTTCGCCGTCCGGGAGTGGTGCTTCAGGTACATGACGTACAGCTGGCCGTAGCTACACACACACACACACACACACACACACACACACACACACACACACACACACACACACACACACACACACACACACACACACACACAGAGCGCTCAGCGTCATCAGCGGGCATCAAACGCCCCAACGCCCGCCACCTACATGGTTGCCATGGCGATGTCCCTCTCCGACAGCGTCAGCTTGGCCGGTTTGGGGACGACCGGCAGCTCGATCTCGAACTTGGTCATCTTGGTCATGGTTCCGTTCTGAAGGACAGAGACGAAGATGATCAATGTGTCAGATCAATGAATCACTTCACCGAACCTGAACAATTCAAGATGGCCGCCTTGCTTGTCATGGAAAATTCATTTTTGCACTAAAATCACAATCTAGATGCAATTTGGTGTCAAATCATAGCCTACATATTTTGAATAATAATATATTGATGTTATTTTTTTTCAGGTGAACATTTTTCAAAATGGCCGCCATGGTTTTTATGGAGATTTGACCCAGCAAAAGTTAGCACCAGTGGAAGCTAAAG
The DNA here is from genome assembly GCF_027474105.1 of Poeciliopsis prolifica. Classification (NCBI taxonomy): domain Eukaryota; kingdom Metazoa; phylum Chordata; class Actinopteri; order Cyprinodontiformes; family Poeciliidae; genus Poeciliopsis; species Poeciliopsis prolifica. Next base: position 361,182 of record NW_026562502.1, on the reverse strand, counting down.
CAAACCAATAAGACAGACCTTCATCTTCCAGTCGGTGAGACTCAAACTGCTGCATATTTTTCCTTTCAAGTTGCATGAAAATGTTGACCAACGTCGAAAACGAATGATGTGACAAAGTTTGTCCAAGTCATGAAACGTTAATGACGTTAAAAGGCTCAAAACCTGCGGCCATCTTGAAAAGAAATCCTAGAACCTGACGGGTTAGCATGCTAATTATCCGCTCTGTAAAGGTCATCACAGTACGGCTCAGAACCAGAACTTCCAGAAGCGGATCGGGAGAGACGGACCCGGAAGGCGAACGGCTGCAGGACGTTGCCCTGCACCGTGGTGGACAGCAGGATCACGGCCGTTTCCGGACAGTACTGGTACCAGTTCACGTTGATGCTCTGACTCTTCAGCAGCTTCAGGCTGCGCTTGTCTGGGAACACCTGGACACACGGACACACAGGTGAGCTGCGGGTCAGAACCGAGTCTCCGGGGAACGACCCGGACCGACCTGGTAGAACTCTATGCCCTGGTCCGTTATGAAGACGATCTCGTTCCAGCTGGTCCAGCAGAACCCCAGAACGCTGGCGTTCTTCGTCTGCAGGAGCAACAGAAGCAGTAAGCGGACAGAGCCGCCTCCACTACCTGACCTTTGACCTGTAGATGGACCGACCTTACACTCCTGGGTGAACTCTGTGTGTGGATAGTCGGGGATGAAGTTGATGAAGTCCTGGAAACCCGGTCAGACGGTTAGGAACCAGAACTAAACAGAACCAGGATACTCCGAATGCAGACGGCCCCTGAACTCACCACGGACTTGGAGGTCCGCTGGACCGCCAGGATCTTGTTCCGATGGAGAACTTGATGCACTTCACCTCCCCTTTGTCATCCATCCTGCAGAGGAAAGCAGAACCATCAGCCTCACCTTTGACCTCTTCACAGCTTCATCACGCTTAGAGCCTGACATGATCTGGTGTACCTGAAGGCAACGCTGCTTTTGTCATCAGGCCCTTTCACCACCACACCTGTAGCTCCACCTGAACGCACCGCAAACACCTGCAGACAGAACGCAGGGCACCAAAACCCGCAGCATTTAAATTGTTTTTAAAAGAAAATACGATAAAATACACCCTTCTCCCTGCTGGTACCGGTTCTGTTACGAACAGCTAATTCAAACTCACCATTAGTTACCTGTGTAGCCAGGTGAAAACCAAGCCTTACTAACTGAGCAGAGGCTAACGGGTTAGCTCACCTGTTTGTTAGCTTCGTCGAAGAAGACGTTGTTGACGCTTGACGCATGCTCAAACTGGACCGGGTTCTCGCTCATCTCCAGGTAATGTTCCTCCGCCATCCCGACTCACCTGGCCTTCACTTCACCTGCAGTTTGAAGGAGGAAAACAGCGCGGAAGCAGCGGAGCATTAGCTTTAGCTGAAGGGCAGGACTTCCGCTTTACTCCTTCAAAATAAGAGCATAACCGGGATTTCACAGGGAATTCCAGTTTTAAATTAGCTATCGGTGTTTAATTACTTAGATACATTTTATATTTCATTTAATACTTATTTTAGACGTAGAATGTTAATTTGATGTAAATGTGCTACAATAAAGATTATGATTGATTTCGTCTGTTTTTCCTTCAGATCATTTTCCTGTGAATATTTTTAGAAACTTGGTTTCTTCAGCAGGATGTGAGATTATTTAAAACATCATGAATCTCCAGCGGGTGGAAGTTGGGAGATGCTGGATCCAGCACACACCTGAACAGGATCCCTCTTGTAATTTGTCTTATTTTGACAGAGCCAAACCGGAAGCATTCAGTTGTATAGTCATGTGATGTCATGAATCACGTGATTCATGTTTTTCAGCAAAAAAGCTGTTATGTGTATAAATAAGACAGCAGATTGTCATGTTTTCATATTTGTTTATTGTTTACCTGCTTCGTATGAGTTTAAATAAAAACATTTATGATGTTTCCTCACAGCAAACATTTCATTTCCACATTCAGTCGATCAATCCCAATATTCCTCCTGGTTAAAATCAGAAACACGGAGCTCAACACCTTTTAAAATCAAAACACAGACACTGATTAAAGATGAAAACGCTCAGTTTATGGCTGCAGCTCTTTGGATTTAACTAGGACGTCTGATTGGCTTTCGCTCATCATGAAAACCTTCATCTGCTTCTATTGTCTTCATCACATCAAACGGCGATAAGCAGGAGGACATGACGCTCTCTGCCTCCTGCAGCCAGGGGGCGGCGCTCCGTCCGGCCTGGGAGGAGGCGGTGGGACCGGACGCCAGCGGTTCTGACGTGGCGGATCAAAGCGAGTCGGGTCGTGAGAGGGAGGGGGGGACGACTAGTCATCAGAATCGGGGTCTAAAGGAGGACCGCCGTCCTCCGACGTCACCGGGAACGTCTTCTTCCCCCGCTTCTGGACGTGGTCCTCGTTCCGCTTCTCCATGGCAACGATCTGTGAGGATAGAGGGAGGGGTCACCGCACACGCTCAGAACCGACGGGTCACGCTCAGGACCGTCGGGTCACGCTCAGGACCGTCGGGTCACGTTCAGAACCGACGGGTCACGTTCAGAACCGTCAGGTCACGTTCAGAACCGTCGGGTCACGCTCAGGACCGTCGGGTCACCGCACACGCTCAGAACCGACGGGTCACGCTCAGAACCGTCGGGTCACGTTCAGAACCGTCGGGTCACGCTCAGAACCGACGGGTCCAAGACGTTTCGCTGGCCTCTTTCAATCAGCAGCCTGATGCTGAAGGTAACATTAGCAGCCAACTGAAACCAGCAGTCTCATCTGGTACCAGCTTGCTGCCTCCAGAACCGGCCCGGTCCGGTTGTTCCCGGTGGTCCGTTACCTCGGACAGGAAGCGCGCGTCGTCGTCGGCGCTGACCGGGATGTCGAGTTCGGTGACGGCGTTGAAAAGATCGTAGACGCTGAGCGCCTCGCTCACTCCCTTCTTCTGGAAGAACTGGAGGACCAGAACCAGAACCGTCAACCGACCCATCTCTGATGAAACGGGCCGTACCTGAGCGGAGCGGCCGTTACCGTGGCAACGTTCCTGCAGTCCCTGAAGAGGAACTCCAGGCCGTGAGGATGGGTGGGCTCCACCGACTGGCTGACGTCTATCAGCCACACCTGGAGGAACAGGAGGAGGACGGAGGTGAGGCTGAGGAGGCGGACTGGCAGGAAACGGGCCTTACCTTCCCCTGGTACCACAGCATGTTGTATTCACTGAGGTCGGCGTGGACCAGGTTACAGTCCTGATAGAGGCGCTGCATCAGCTGAGGACAGAGCAGAGAAGATGGACTGACGGTCCGAACCCCGGGGTTCGGACCGGGAACATTTACAGCCTGCGATTTGCGTATTTAATGAATTTTAGACACTTTAAGGCTGTGTGGTCAATGTGCTACCTGCAGGACCTGGCGGTACGCCTCCGCCGCCTCCTCGGACCCCAGCGACACGTCTTTGAGTTTGGGCGCGGGGACGTGCTCCTTCCCGATGAACGACATCACCAGGATGTGCTTCTTCAGCAGAACCACGTCTGGACAGGGAATCCCCGCCTTCTTCATCCTGAGGACAAGGTTGCCATGGTCTGCTCAGCGCTGCGCAACGCCACCACAAAATAAAACGCGCCGCACCTTCAAACATTTGTTAAAATGATGTAAATATGATGGTGAAAAACCAACTCTTCCTGTCTGGCTAAACGTTGCTGCTTCCAGGAGCAAAACCAGATGAATCCTGAGGAATCGACTAACAGTAACCAGCGTTGGATCCAAAGTCTGCTTGGATCTGATGAGACGTGGCGGCGGTTCTGGTACCTGGCCAGGTTGTGCATCTCCTTCTCGGCCCAGAGCCGGATCACCTTCCTGGGGTTCAGTTTGCTGAAGCGCTCCTTGAAGCGGTAGTCGTCCTTGATGTAGCGGTCCCGGTTCTTGAACTCGTTCAGCGTCGTCTTGAAGACTTTCAGAACCACTTCCTCTGGGACCGGCTGCTCCTCCAGGCTGGAACACACAGAACCAGACGGCTCGGAACCAGAGGTTTGGTCGGGTTCAGACCCTTGTCGAAACAGAATCCTGACCCGTTCCCATCTGAACGGATCAGAACTCGGAAAAGTTCTGATTTGACGAGGAATTGAATCGGGAATCTGTCAGAACCCGACCAAACCAGTGGAGTTCTGAGCCAACGGTTTGGGTCTGACCGGGCCTCACCTCCCTCCGTCGGCGTGGAACACCACCGACTCCTTGCCGGTGCTGATGCAGCCGTTGATGTTCTCCAGAACGCCGCTGTTCACCATCTTGTACATGAGCAGGCGGGTCCGCGGGTCCACGGCTTGCTCCTGTGGAGGGAGACGGGTCAGAACCGGAGCCAGAGCCGGGTCCGGAGCCCGGGACGGGTACGTACGGCGGTGGAATGCTCCTTCTTCTCGTGCAGCCCGGGCGCTGCGGCGCTGCTCGCTGTAGCAGTGCTGCTTCAGGGAGTTGAAGACCTGGTTGGACAGCTTCAGGTCCATCCCCAACCCGTCCCCCACGAGAACCTCCGGGGCGAACTGGGCCAGAGAGACAATCTGGTTATCATGACGACAACCAGAACCAGCCCAGAAGCAGGCAGATGGACTCACGTTGTCCATGCGGGCCGTGTTCTTCCGTCCGCAGGCGTCCTCGTCGTGTTTGGTGGTGATGTTCTTCCCCTTCCCACTGAAGCCTCTGCGGGCGCCGTTGGGGCTTCACTGGACCGCGCACACACACACACACACACACACACACACACACACACACACACACACACACACACACACAGGTTACCCGCTGGTCCCGGACAGTACCGCCGACCGTCCTGCAGCGGACCTCACCGGCCCGGTAGGGGTCGTGTCGTGTCCTGCCAGTCCACCTCGTCCTCTGAGCTGTCGCTGTCCTCATAAGGATGGACCTTCCGGTAGTTCTCAAAGGAGATGGACACTGCAGACAGAACCAGAACCACATGGAACCGGGTCAGAACCTCTGCACAACACAGTACTGAGCAGTCTGGACCACGAGGTTTCCCCCAGCAGGAGGATCTGGCTTCGTTTTAGTCTGAACAGATTCAGTTTTACAAGAGGCGAATCGGGAATCAGTTCAGATTGGATCAGGAATCTGGACCTGAGGTCTCAGTGGTTGTTGGGCTAAAGTTCTAATCAGAACAGCAGCCGGTCCAGAACCTGTGAAGCCGGTCCAGAACCTGTGAAGTTGGTCCAGAACCAGAACCTGCTCTACCTTTGCTGTCTCCGTTGAACTTCCTCTCCTCGCGCCGCAGCTGGTCGTCGAACTCGCGGTCAAACTGCATCTGCAGCATCTGGGCCAGCATCAGGTCGCTGTCCGTGTCCGGACCTTCCTCCGGGTCGGCTGCCGGCCTGGACCGAGCATAACTAGGTTACAGAACCCATCAAACAGGTCAGAACCAGGCGGTTTGTGTGAACCGGACTCACTGTGGGAGCGCTGGGAAGCCCTGGTTCTCCTCGTCCAGCTGCCGGGCCAGCTGCTCGCTCACCTCCGTCAGGGAGCAGGCCGGCGCCGCCGGGCCCACAGAACCCCACGGACTCTGGAAGAACAAAAAACAAGCGGTTTCTATTTGGTTCTGACCAGGTCATGTGAGGAAACCAGAATAACCCTAACCCTAAACCAGAATAAATACAGGAAGTAATCTGATTACTCCCAGGATGAGGCTGTGGAGATCTCTGCTCTGATTGCTCTTGTCCTGAGGAGGTCACCCAATCAGAGTCATGAAGGACAAGTTCCCACATGGTCAGAGCTCATTCAGGCCACGCCCACATACGATGACGTCACATACATACTAATTAAACGAATTTAAAGGTCTATTTTATCATCAGTTTTATCATCAGTAACGCCATCTGCAGTGTAATTAGGTTGACATGTTAATTCTGATTTTATATTTCATGCTTTCATCCCGAAAACCAAAATCTGGATCAAAATTTTTATTTGATTCTGGTATTGCTCTACCTTTGAAAAACCAAATAAATGTTTCCTTTGATGAAAAAGTTTCTGAAGAAAATCCATGTTTTTTTTAATCAATCACAGAACCTGGTATTATTATTGCTCTCAAACGTTTATATAATGATAATCAACTGACGTCATATGTCAACCAAAGTCTGGGATCATAAAAATAAACTGGAAACGATTTTCACTGTACTGTAAATATTTCAGGTTTCAACCAAGTCTCACGTTTTTACTTTAAACTGAATTAAAAATGTTTCTCCTGATTTGTTTCTCTGCTCTTTATTGGTCGTCCTAATTAAGCCTCGCAGTATTTAGGTTAGTTTATAAATAAATGAGTCATTTTGAGCCGTTTTGTTGGGTCTGGTTTCAGCACTGAAATATTGACTGAGGGAAACACCCAGTTATTAAATGCTATCTCCTGTCCAGCAAACATGGCCGACCCTAGAGAAACATCTAATTTAAAGAATAATTTCTCATTTTCACACGAATAAGGTTGATTTATTTTTATTTTAATTGAAAAGAACTATGTCAAAAGTTCAAGGTTTCAGCTACCAGCTAAAAGACGGAGATAAACTGTTCAAATTCAAACAAAACTAAAAATAGAAACGATAAAATGTTAAAACCTGACCTGAGCAACATGTCTGCTCACCTTCTCCGTTTGTGCTGCGACTCCTGATTGGTCCATGCTTCAGATATCGATCCTCTGATTGGTTCTTTTCGGGACGGATGATGCCTAGCTCTGGAGCTAACTGCGATTCAACTTCAACAAAGAAACGTCGGAAAAGACACGAAAACTGACCGGAAACCGAAGTGACGCAAACAGAAAGTCGCAGATTGAACTCCAGTGAATCTCAAATATGAAATGATTCAGTAGCAACAAGTTTTACAGGCGAGCTGAGATAGAAATGAGCCAGAAGAGCCACATATAACAGGGTGAACCTTAGAGGAGGAAGTGCGTCACAGCTCAATCTACATACACCACTCCTTCAGAGTAAAAGACAGTTAGTCCAAGGTGACTTTTATTTTGGTAAAAACCTTGAAAAATGCTGGAAAAAACTAATATATTTTATTATAATTTAAAAGAACCAGACTGATAATTTATGGTTGAGAATCATTTCAGTGAAAATCTGTTGAACTTAGATTTATATTCAAATTTGGATGGATTATTATTATTTTTTAAAATCCAAATAAAGCCTAATTCGAATTTAGTTTAATTAAAAACAGCCAAGTTATTGTATGTAAATTTACCTTATTTAATCAAGTCAGTCCTATAAATAAAATTGAAAAATTTACAGTATAAATCATCATCTTCAATTGAAAGAATTTACATAATTTAACAAATTTAAATACTAAATATTAGCAGATAGAGGTTAAATATTAACAAAGCAGACAAAGGGAAGTGAAATATTTACATTTTTCCTTGTCTTTTCACAAAAGACAAGGAGAACATTTTGGATTCATTATAAACTGATAAAAACCTCACCATCTCAGGCAAATGCAGGAAACTCTAAATAAATCATAAATGATTCAAATTGACCGTCATCGCAATGAAAAAGTGCGCGTCCCCGCCGGCGCGCGCTCCCAGGTCAGTCAGACCTGGGTGAGTGTGAACGCGCATCATCAAAGCTGCCAGCCAGCAGCAGGCGCGCAGGTAAGAAGAAATGACAGGAAGCAGCCCGAACAGTTGGTCGTCAAAATAAAAGCAAATGAAAGAGAACTTAAGTTCTGAGAATCTGATAAAAACATTCGATATTTCAAAAATGATGTAATCAGACAGACAAAAACCTAAATTCATGTGGGAATGATTGGATTTTAATCACCAAATGGGGAAAAAAATCTTATAAATAAGTGAATTATAAAGTGATAAAATCAGGCAAAATAAAATAATGGAAATGAATTTATGTGAATGTGATAATTACAACAGAAACTGCAGGTTTCTTCTGGTAAATATGTATTTTTGTTCAGTTTTCTCATATAGTAAAAATAAAAACAAGGAAAAGCAGTGAAGTGAAACTACAGTTACTGAAGTAACTATAACTAGTTACTCTGGTAATATGTCGCATATTTGTTCATCTGTTTTATCATATTTTGGATCCTGAAAATGTAACTGAACTTTTACAGATTTTAACTTTTATTTTTTAAGTCCTAACCGGAAGCTGTCCTGCTTATGGAGGCTGACTGGACGGAACTGGAGCATCCTGACGTCTTTTCTGAGCACAAAGTGAGATCTTTCTCCCCCTCCTCTTCCTCATCCTCCTCCTCATCCTCATCTTCCTCTCCAGCCTCTCGGACTCACAAGGACGAGCTTCCTCTCGGACTCCTCCAGGATTTATTCATTTCATTTCGGATCTCATTTCTCCTTTTTGCTTTATTTTTATTTAATGCGGGATAAGTCTGTGTTGCCCGCGGGATGCAGCCCTCCTCCTGCTGCTGCCCTCCTCCTCCTCCATCAGCAGCAGCAGCAGCAGCACCAGAGGGCCGATGGGCCGAGCAGGACGGCCGGGATTCAACCAGCGAGCAGGTCTCTGGTCTCTGTTCCTCCTGCAGGCAGGAGGTTCCTGGAGGAGCAGCAGGAGCTCCAGCTGCTCCTCCAGGAACCTCCGTCCATGTTGATGGTTCTCATCCCTCAGTGGAACCGGAACATCTGACCCGGTTCCTGCTGGAGGCAGATGGGATCAGCTGGGTGGGTGGGGTCAGTGGGGGGTCATCTGTCTGGACTGACCCTAAAAAAACGGATAACCGGAAATAAAAGCAGCAGCTCTTCAGCCCCAATGCGTAATATTTGAATTATTTGAGCTCTGAGTCCATTCTCATCTTCTGTTCATATCTGTTTGTTCATTAGAAAACTAATTATTTCCTGTTTCTGGCTGTGATTTTAAGCATGTGGACGTGAAGTAGCTGTCATGCCCAGAGCTGCCACAAGGGGCAAAAGTGAGTTAGCAGAAACCGAGTCAGAGCAGAGTCACGTGATTCCATCAGCCGTTGAAGTATCGCTATAGAAACTTTATTAAAATTCAAAATAATTTCAGAAAATGTTTTTCACTCTGGAGGCGAATTAGCGGCTAATGGATCCGCTAAAGGTTCTGAACGGTCAACGCTCCGATCCACCAGCTGCGCCTTACCAGAGGAACCAAACCCTCTGCTTCCTGTTGGTTATGTTCAGCTTTTCTTCTGTCTTTGAAACATTTTCAGTCATTTGCTCCATAGTTGGATGAAACATGGCTGCTGCTGGGTTTGGATGTGATGATCGATCCTCTTCCTGAAAAAGCCAAACTCACCGCGGGCTGTTTGTGTCCCGCAGGCTGCAGCGAGGCTCCCAACCTTTAACCTCCAGTTTGCCGATGGACCGAACCTGGAGCGGCCATGATGGGAGCAGCCGCAGGAGGAGGAGTGATGGGATGTGAATCTACGGCATCGTCTGCAGACCCGGACCGTTTCTGCGATTTAGATGATCCAACATGTCTGACGGTTTTAACGACAAACTGACGATTCCAATCCGACAGCGGAGATGATTGTCGGTCCAAACATCCTGATTGTTTTCTTCTCCTTCTGATTGTCTTTTGTTGGAGATCAACGATTGTCTCTGATCTTCAGGCCCGAACCTGAAGCAGCTTTAAGAGGAAAATAAAAACTGTGACTGGATTAGATTTATTCTGGATTAAGATGATGAACCACGTGCCTCCCGGACTGAACTCGGAGACCACGGAGAAGGCCCGGCTGGAGCTGAACGAGAACCCGGACTCTGCACCAGGACATCCAGCAGGTACCACTGGGCCGAACCGGGCGCCGGGCCGAACCGGGCGCCGGGCCGAACCGGCGCCGGGCCGAACCGGGCCGGGCCGAACCGGGCGCCGGGCCGAACCGAACAGTTTTAGAAAACGATTATTCTGTTCAAACATATTTCTTTAAATCAATTCAAACGACATTCGGTTACATTTGAACAAGATCAGGTTTGTGCATGAAATCCTGTAACTATGGCGCTGATCGTAAATGGCGTCACAGTTGCCCGGATGTTGCCCAACCTGAGTGGGAGTCTGAGCAGGTGTGATCTCCGGAGCTTCTCTCAAAGTTTACAGATTCAGAAGCTTCAGAAAACTTGATGATATTTTCTGCAGGGATCTCAGCCAGTTAGCTAACAGCGCTACTAAGCTGTCAGTGTCAGGCTAAATATTGATTCATCAATGGTTTGCACTTCATTTTCTGGTTAAATATTCAGAAAATGTCTGAATCGATCAGATTGGACAGAAGGATGTAAAACCATGGTTACCATGGCGACACAGCCTTGGATAAGGAAACTTTCATTTTCTGTCTCGTTTCGTAACGAGACAGAAAACTTTTCCCAACTTTCAGAGGGAAAAGTTGAAGTTCCTCTGATCTTCTCTGTAGGTGCGGGATATGATCGTGACGCGGCCGGATCGGCTTCCTGCGAACAGACGACGACTTCATCCTGCGCTTCCTCAGAGCCCGGAAGTTCGACCACGTGGAGACGTTCCGCCTGCTGGCCCAGTACTTCCAGTTCCGCCAGCAGAACCTGGACATGTTCCAGAGCTTCAAGGTCTGGGCTTTTATTCTGAAAGGCCCGCTTCAGGCGTTTCCTGGTTCCATTGAAGCTCATGATAAAACATGGAGGACTGGGATCATTTCAACATTCATCATTTTAAAATTAACCTGAGATCAAATGAATTTGGATTGTTTTTCAACCAAAAATAACCTTTAATGTGAAAGTAAAAACTGATTTATGCCAAATAAAGGCAATCAAATAAGAGATTGTATAAATTCATCCTTCATCAGTTCTTTGGCCTGATGATTCCAAAATGGCGTCTTTTGACAAGACGCCTCGTTTATTCGTCAGAAGAACGAGCTGAAGATCAGCGATGGTCTTTATTTTGAAGAAATCAGTTTCCACTTTGACATTAATGTTTTTATGATCAAAAAGGTCCAATTGATTGATCCATTTTGATCTGTAGAACTTCTTCAGCTTCACGAAACTAAACGTTGGCAGGGGAGATAACTGATTGATTGATTGGTTGATTGATTTATTGATTGATTGGTTGGTTGATTGATTGATCGATTGATTGGTTGGTTGGTTGATTGATTGGTTGATTGATTGGTTGGTTGATTGATTGATTGGTTGTTGGTTGGTTGATTGATTGGTTGATTGATTGGTTGGTTGATTGATCGATTGATTTGATTGATTGGTTGATTGATTGATTGATTGATTGATTGGTTGGTTGGTTGGTTGATTGATTGGTTGGTTGATTGATTTATTGATTGATTGGTTGGTTGATTGATTGATCGATTGATTGATTGGTTGGTTGGTTGATTGATTGATCGATTGATTGGTTGTTGGTTGGTTGATTGATCGATTGGTTGGTTGATTGGTTGGTTGATTGATCGATTGATTGATTGGTTGATTGATTTATTGATTGGTTGGTTGGTTGGTTGGTTGAATATTTGTGGTCTGCAGACTGACGCCGCCGTGTCTCCCCCAGGTGGACGACCCCAGCATCAAACGGGCCCTGATGGACGGGTTCCCTGGCGTGTTGGAGGCTCCGGACCAACATGGCAGGAAGATTCTCATCCTGTTTGCTTCCAACTGGGACCAGAGCCGGTAACATCTGAGACTGGGGAGAAACTGGTGAAACCCAGAAGGTTCTGAGTATCTCACTGGGTCGAACCGTCTTTACACTCTAAACATTCTGGAGGAAAATCTGGAAAAAATCCTCCAAATTAAACTAAATGAATCGTTCAGACGGATTTTCAGAGATTATTTCCGGTAAAAGCTGTTAGAGGAATCATCAGTCTGCCTCTCCAGAACCAGAACCAGAACCACAGCGTTCTGAAGGTCTCAGCAGTGGCGGCCATTGCTAATTTAAAAGCTAGCTGCGCTAACTCTGAAGTGCTAACAATAAATATTAATTCTAGTAGCACTAAATCGCTAAAATAACATTATTAATGTGAGCTTATGCTAAGTTGCTATGGCAACATAGTAGTTAGTAGAAGCTAAATTTCAGCCATATTGATGGCGACCATGTGTTATATCGCCCCCTACAGGTCAACACTGATCTGCAGTTGATCACTAAAACAATCAATGAATTTTATCCAACTAGATAAATTATAATTTATCAGGAAAATTAATTTAGGGGAAGCTAAATGTGCTAAAGCTGTTCAGTTAGTGAGAGCGCTAAGCTAAGCTAAGCTAAGCTCTTTCTAAACAATTCTTGACAGCTGTGGATCAGAACCGGTTCAGGCCCAGTGAGAGCGGCGCTGGTCTCTGACAGAACCATCCGTCTCCTGCTGCCTGGAGCTTAATGACCCGGAAGACAGGAAGCCGCTCGGCTCCCCGCTGTAGCTAACGCTCAGGGAGCGTTTACTGATCGATCGATCGATCGGCTGATCGGCCCCTCCTCCCTGCAGGAACTCCTTCATCGACATCCTGCGGGCCATCCTGCTCTCCCTGGAGGTTCTGATAGAAAACCCGGAGCTGCAGATCAACGGCTTCACGCTCATCATCGACTGGAGCAACTTCTCCTTCAAGCAGGCGTCCAAACTGACGCCCAACATCCTGAAGCTGGCCATCGAGGGCCTGCAGGTAACTGGGTTCTGATCCGGCAGGTTCTGATCCGGCAGGTTCTGATCCGGCTGGTTCTGATCCTACCGGGTTCTGATCCTACCGGGTTCTGATCCTACCAGGTTCTGATCCTACCGGGTTCTGATCCTACCGGATTCTGATCCGGCAGGTTCTGATCCGGCTGGTTCTGATCCGGCTGGTTCTGATCCTACCGGGTTCTGATCCGACCGGGTTCTGATCCCACCGGGTTCTGATCCGACCTGGTCCCCCTCCCTGAACTCTTCCGGTGTGTCTCCTCAGGACAGCTTCCCGGCCCGGTTCGGAGGGATCCACTTCGTGAACCACCCTGGTACATCCACGCCATGTACACCATCATCAAGCCCTTCCTCAAGGACAAGACCCGGAAAAGGGTGAAGGCCCTCCCTCCTCTTCCTCATCGTTTAAAGGGCCGGTACCATGTGCTGGTCATTTTTTAGCACAATCTAGTAACTATGTTGATGAAATGGGCCTCTGTCTCTTTAAGAAGCTCCTGCTCTTTTTGAAGCTCCGCCTACAGGAAGTCATCCCAACATGGCTCCTCTATTAACCCTTTAAAACGTTTCGCCAACTGAGCAGCAGCTCCCATAACAAGCTCAGCAGCTCCACCAGGTGTTTGCTAATTGCTGGTGGCTAGTCTTAAGGAGCTGAGTGGAAAAATGGTGAGCAAGCGTTTAGGCACCCCTAATGGTTGCCACGGAGATTAAAGGATTTCTAAAGAATGCATGAAAGAATAAAAGCAACTCTCCAGAAAAAGAGGGAAAATCATCGATTTTAAATGTTACCGGCCCTTTAAGAAACTGTGTCTGGTTCTGTATTGTCATTTATCCAACTTCCTCCGTCTGTTCCAAACTCACTGAGACTCTTTTCTCTCCTCATCTCGTGTTTCTCAGATCTTCCTCCATGGAAACAACCTGAACTCTCTGCACCAGCTCATCCAGCCCGAGTGTTTGCCGTCCGAGTTCGGCGGGACGCTGCCGCCGTACGATATGGGGGATGTGGCGCGGACGCTGCTGGGACCCGACTACAACGACGAGACCGAGTACACGCTGACGTACGACGCGCTGCACGTCAGGGAGAGCTGCGGCGGCGGCGGCGGCATGATGAAGAGGTGAGGAGCTGCTGCAGCGCCTTAAAGGGACAGGACACGCCTTAGTTTATTATTATTATTATTATTATTATTGTTGTTGTTGTTGTTGTTATTATTATTATTATTATTATTATTATTATTATTATTATTATTATTATTATTATTATTATTATTATTATTATTATTATTATTATTATTATTGTTGTTGTTGTTGTTGTTATACATTTATTTATGCTCTAGTAACTAGAGCATCAATAAACTGCTTCACAGTGTAAAATGTGTTGGATTTCACTCCGGCCTCCAGAGGGCGCTGTACTTATGGCAACCTCAAGAGGGCAGTGATGTCACATATCACTGCATATAGGAATATAGGACTGATATTCTATTGGTTGGAACTGTTGTTGCTGGGCGGATTGACAGACCTGCTTGGCCGGTCTGTGGTGGACGGGTTGAGTCTTTTTGTTTGCCTTTAAAGGAATCAGAACCTTTGTCTCCAATGTGGCGACAGTTTGGACCAGAACCACGAAGCTACAGGAAGAGAAACATGTTGAATAATTCATGTCATTGTTTTTAAAATGATAAAAAGTTAGCTGGCATTAGCCAGAAACTTTAGTTGCGCTAAGAATAAAAGCAACATGATATTTAGCAGAAGCTAATGCTAACGCATTAACTTAAACATTTGTTGATGTTCACCAATAGTCAATGATGCCACATGGATAGTATTTTGCCCTCTACAGGGTCAAATTGGTTATTGGACATTTGTCAGCATGTTGACTCATCAGGAAGTGATTCTTTGGAGCAAAACTCTCATGGTTTCTGTTTGACACTTGTTGAGTTTTGCTAACTGTTGCTGATTTAGCCTAATTGATCACAGCAGGTGGTACTATACGTTTCCAGATTAGTAAAAATGCTAAAAATTAGCTACACTATTAGCAGATTGAACAGTCAAACTCGTACTGTTAACCTGGAGGGATTTAAATTCAGGGATTGTTCAGGTTAATAAAAGTCTGTCATGTCCTGTTAGACATTTTTGTTGTTGTTGCAGTGAATTTTATGAAACTGATTAATTAAAACCAACGGGTCCGAGAACACAGCCCTGAGGTCCAAAAGAGTAAGTGGAACAGACGTGATGTTCAGGGTTAACTCCACGCCTCTCCTGTCCCGTCTCAGGTCTCAGTCGACTGTGGAAGCTGCGGCGCTGCGACAGATGGACAGAGAGACGAGCACGCCGCTGCTGGCTCTGGACTGACCTGGCGCTCCCATTTAAACCGGACGGGACCGGTTCAAATCCAGAGATCTGGGTTCAAATCCAGAGGTCTGGGTTCAAATCCAGAGGTCTGGGTTCAGATCCAGAGGTCTGGGTTCAGATCCAGAGGTCTGGGTTCAAATCCAGAGGTCTGGGTTTGGTCGGTTTGCTGCCTGAACTCCTTCAGCACCAGAACTCCCATTAACCTGGAGCCTCACCAACTGGTCTGAAGTCATCGGTGTTTCAGTTGGAACCTCAGGATGAGATCAGAGTTTAATTATAATTATATTCCACCATTTCATATCCATCCTCCCCGCGGCACCAATCCCAGCCCGTCTGAGCCTCCCAGCTGATCCAGTTTCCTGGCAGCAGCACCGACCCAGCAGCACCGACCCAGCAGCACCAACTGCTGCCGGACTTCATCACGTCTCAGTCTGGAAACCAGAAAAACATAAAAACATGCAGCACAAAGATTCGGCGAAGCTAATGAAACAAAACCACTTCAGGATGAATAATGTATTATACTTGGAGGCCCCGCCCTCATTGGAATTAGGCCACGCCCACATGAGAACGATTTCAACGTTCTCTCAATTGGAGAGAACGTTGAAAACAAAGTTTTAAGGAACAATAAATGGTTTTTAAAGCAGGTTTTAGGGTGAAAGCTACAGAAAAAGCTACTTTTGTGAAAATGCTGACATTAGCATCATCTGGGTTGATCAAGACAACAATGGCGGATTACAGATTTGTGGTTGGAAAAAGTTCTGGAAAAGTTTTTCATTTTGGTTTGTTTACCAACCTTGTTTTCTTGGTTATGTGTACACTCCATGTTTAGCGCCACCTACAGGTCTGGTGGAGTGAAGACTGGGGGTTTTTGCTATTGTTTGTTTGATTTAAGAGAAGGAAACGTGGCGGGCGAGCGCTGAGCCTGTGGCACCCCGAATGTGAGCAGACATTTTGGTTGACAATAAGCTGAACTGTGTTGGAGCAAATACTGAGCCCTGTGGTACACCAGAAGAGTTCTAACCATATTTTCTAAAACTGTCAAGCCTGCTTTCAAATGCTGTGAAACAGTGTTAAAGTATGAAACTTTATTTTTTAGCCCATATTTATTTTTAAGGTGTAAATTCATGTCTTGAATCAGATAAAGTTTTATCTTTCTGCGGTTGCTACGTCACGTTTGTTTACAGTTCTCTGCTGCCACCAAGTGGCCACTGGCTGAACAGCAGGCGTAAACATGGCGCCTTTTGCTGGATCTTGTTTTTTGACCCGTGTTAAGTCAAACACCTGAAGCGTCACTACAGAAACACAGCAACTGAATGATGTGCATGAAACTTTTTTAGACGCGTTTCAATCGAGACGGTTTTCAGTTAGATTGTAAAGTAACATGGCGGAGTGACGTCAGCAGGAAGTGGGAGGGTGGGTCTTCCTGTTCATGAATGAGCGTCAGGGCTTCACTCGACCTTCATGTAATGTATTTACTTTCAATGAATGTACAGAAGTAAAGATTTACACCAAGCTGCTGGTTCAGGCTTTTATTCTGAAAGTGATTTCTGAAGGTTCACTCCATCAGAACTTCCTGTTTCCTTTCCTTAAAACTTTCAGACTAAAATAATCTGAACGGCTAAACTGCGTTTTCATCCATCCTTTAGAAACTGGACTGAAAATCTCTGGTTTGGGAACAAAAGGAAAGAAGAAGAAGAGAGTCTGAAGGAGAGTAAATTAAATTAATGCCTGAAAATCTGAGTGAACTAGAGAAGCAAAAGGAGAAGAAATTATTTCCACTTCTCTTCCAGTAAAACTGAACAAACCAAACAGGAAGAAACGTCAGAACCAGACGCTAAATTTACTTTTTTTAAATTTTTTATTTTTATAAAATATTAATCATCTTTTTAACATCTTGTATTACAAAGTAAATGTGCAAAAAAAAAAAGTCAAAACCAAAAAGCTGATCAGGAGCAGAGAGGCGGAGCTAAAGTTAAGTTAAAACATGATGCAGGCTTTTATTGTGAAGGTCCAGAGCTTCAGCTGTAGTGTTTCAATAATTCACAGACAGGGATGGACTGAAGGACGTGGTTCTGGTTCATTATGAAAGGAAGTGAATGGATCCATGATCACGACGGAACACCAGAACCCGACCCGATCAGAACCGGGCTCAGAAAGCCGTCCGGGTTAACGTCCAGTCAGTAGTTTAAAACATTCATCAGTCAGGCCGCTCCTTCCATGACTCAAACCGTGGGGTCCACAGAACCGGGCCGGCAGAACCGGGTCAGAACCGGTCCTAAATGGGGCTGAGCGTCTGGCGCTGGTACTGGCTCAGCTGCGGGGTGCCAAACGTCCACGATGAGGATCAGGCGGTAGCTGTCGGCCTCCTGCCACACCTCGTGCTCAAAGGAGTCGTCAAAGATCAGGACCCTCCCCTCCTCCCACTCCCTGCCAACAGGAAGTGGACGGTGATGTCACAGGAAGTGGTTGAAACTTTGGGCCGGTGGTCCCGCAGCAGGCTCACCTGGTCTGGTTGGTGCAGCGGATCCTGCAGCCCGGCGCCGGGATGACGAGGCCCAGGTGCATCCGCAGCCTGCAGTTGGTGGGTCCGGTGTGAGGCCAGACGTGAGTCCCAGGCTGCATCACCGAGAACTTTATCTAGGCCACGGCGACAGGAAGTCAGGAGGGACAAACCAGGGACAGGAAGTGAGGAAAAAGAAAACAGTTTAAACTCTGAGATTATTAGCAGCAAAGCTATAAGACACCAAACAGGATGATTGGTTGGAGTTCCCTCCATGGCGGGAGGTTCTGGTTCTGGTCGGGTACCTGCCCTCTCTTGCAGCCCGTCGCTTCAGGAAACCGCTCCATCAGGGCGCAGGTCTTCGGGACGCCCTGGCAGGCGTTTCCCGCGTTTCCCTGGAGACACGGATCAACACCAGTTAGCCGAGGTCCGACCAGCGGTTCTGGTCGGTCCTGGTTACCGGGTCAGCACCTTGCTGCCACAGCGTGTACTGGCCCCACTCTCCTTTCTCCCTCAGGTTCTCCTCCTCAGGAAGGAAGCGGCCGCGCGCGGTCCATCACCGCCAGCGCTTCGTCCCGGATCGTCTTCCAGTTCCGCTCCAGCATCTGGACACACCGTGGTCCCGATCAGAACCGGCCCTGAGCGGTGCAGGCCCGGTTCTGACCCAGTTCACGTGGGCCCTAAGCGGTCCAGGACGGTCGTCACGGCGACGTACCCGGACCAGGTCGGTGTATCCCGTCTCCTGCGGCGTCCACCAGGGCTGAGCCTTCAGTCCTCCACGTTGTAGAGCGAGCGCTGCCACACGGAGGCGAAGTGCCCTCGCTGGTGACCCCGCTCGTACCACTGGTACGCCTGCAGATGGACCGGGTCGCTCAGTCAGAACCAGCACAGACAGAACCAACAGAGGGCGGGACCAGGGGAACCAATCCTCACTCCTGATTGGACCAAACCAGCTCAACTGCTTTCAGGTCAACCAAATTAAACTTTTCATTCAATTCTGACCCAGTTCATGTGTTCATGTCCCTTTAACCCAAACCATGGATGAATGAATGAATCAGAAAGCGACACCTTGTGGCCTGCTCACAGAACTGCATACATCTGACCTTTAAAATCCAGAAAAAAAGCAATAAAATCCAAAAAACACAAAATATTAAAAACAATCCAGGTATAAAATAAAATTAAATTGATTAAATTAAATTTTATCAATTAAATAATATTTTAATAAAATCCAAATAGATTCCAGTGCAAACCAATAATCCCAATAAATTGTAAATTAAATTAAATAAATTCCAAATAGATTCTAAATAATATATTTTTCGGCATTCTAGATCATGTTTGTTACATAACTACAATTTTGTCTTGAAACTCCCTTCAATATCAATAAAAACTTTTTAAAACACATAAAACATTAATAAACATAAATAGTGACTTTTTTTCATTAGGAAGGAAAAGCTGAGAAAATAACTAATGAAAATGTTCAGTTATGGGGAAACAGCACCACCTGGTGGACAAACATGGACATTACAGCATTTAAAGAAACGCGTCAGCAGAAATGTTTTAAGTTTGAAGTTTTTGTTCTGATGAACAAATGTGACTCTTTTTTGACATTTTAAGCTAATTTAATAATTTAAATAAGTGAAAACATGAGCAACATTCATTCAGTGGAGGAGAAATTGTTGCTCAGTTCTGATCTGTTCATGAAGCAGTTTTAACTAATAACTGATGATTTCCTGATTATAACTGATATTGATCAGTCACTCACGCTGTCGTCTCCGACTCGCTGCAGAGCGTCTCCCAGGTGGAAGTAAAACCTGCCGTCGTCGGTTCCCGGCTCGCCGGACTCCAAGCCTTCCTGCAGAAACGGGGTGGGGAGGGGCGATGGTCATTCCTCATTAATAATCAATAACGCAGTGAGCCAAAGCTGCCTGACCCACCCTGAGGAACGGGATGCTCTCTGCGATCCTTTTTCCGCCTTCAGGATGAAGCCGTAGTGAACCTTGGCAAACCCGTTGCTAGGGGCAACAGCAAGGACCTGGGGGCGGGGCAAACGACACGCAGCCAATCAGCAGGGAGCTTAAAACCCGAAACAGGAGCGTCTGAGCGAGCGAACCGACGCACCTCTTCGTAAACCTTCTTGGCTCCCTTGTTGTCGCCTAGCAGCAGGTGGGCGACGCCCAGGTCGTTCCTCAGGTCGACGTCGGGGGAAAAACGTCGACGAGTTTCTGCAGCGTCGCCGCCAGCGACCCCCGCATCCGACCTGGGAGCAACGCAACATGAACTTTGACCCCAGGGTCCGGCCTCCACATGCAGATCAAAGAAGAGATTCTACTTCCTGTTCCTGTTTTTAACATTTACGTCAAAAATCATATGAAATCCCAAACTACCCAATTACATCCACCCAAATAAAAATAAAACTGAAAATATCCTAATAAAATTAAATGAAATCCAAATAGATTCCAATTCAAATCCATCAAACTCCAAATAAAAACGAAATCCAGATAGATTACAGAAAAGCAATAAAATCCAATGAAACTTCAAATAAAATTAATTAAAAATGCAAAAATATCCAAATAAAATTAAATGAAATCCAAATAAATTAGCAAAAGTCCCAAAGAAATTAAACTAGAATCCAGTGAATCCAAATAAAATCCAATTCAAATCCAACGAAATCTAAATTAATTCACAGGAGAAACGCTGAGTTTAGAGCATCGACATATTAAACCCGGGTCCCGGTCCTGACCCGGTCCGACCGGTCCTGACACTGTTGTTACCTAGGAACTGCTGCCTCTCAGCTCGTCTCTTCAGCGCTGCCCTCAGCAGGTCAGAGGTCACGTCAGGCAGCTCTGCGGCCTCTCCGTACGTGTTGATGGCGCTCTGCAGCAGATCGTTGCTGCGCAGCTTCTCCGCCAGATCGTCCTGCACCTGCCGGGTCGACACTGTGTTACGGACCAGAACCGGCCCGGCGCTGCGTACGGCCCGGCGCTGCGTA
This sequence comes from Poeciliopsis prolifica, assembly GCF_027474105.1. Taxonomy (NCBI): domain Eukaryota; kingdom Metazoa; phylum Chordata; class Actinopteri; order Cyprinodontiformes; family Poeciliidae; genus Poeciliopsis; species Poeciliopsis prolifica. The sequence continues at coordinate 340,758 of NW_026562502.1, read as the reverse complement.
CGGCCCGGCGCTGCGTACGGCCCTCCTGTACCCTACCTGGGCCTTCCCGTAGCGAGCGCGCGGGCTCAGAGGGTGCTGCTGGACCAGTGAATCAAACGCCTTCAGGGCCAGGTCCAGGTTCCCCTGAGGAAGAGGAGGAAGAGGAAGGTCACGGCGTGGATCAGCCGGAGGAAGAGGAAATGTCTCCCGGTCGGTTCCTCTACCTTCTTCCTCAGCCTCTCCCGCCGCATCGATCTCTGATTTGATGCTTTATCCATCTTGTTCAGCAGTTTGGGTTTCTTCTTCTTTGCTGGAGGACCAACAGAACGACGAAGGAGATTAAATAAAACCACAGAAGAAGATTTCATGATTTTATTTTTACCTTTTTCCTTCTGCTCCTCGGCCGCTTTCTCTGCTGCTCCTGACCCACAGAACCGAACCAGAGGTCAAAGGTCAAACAAACAAACTGGACTTCATTCTAACGGTAGAGCCGGTCCTTGTCGGCTGGGTGGCTCCGTGCAAAAGTCATAAACCAGCAGCGAGTTCTCACCATCAGCTTCCCGCCTGCTCTCTGTGGGTCGGGTCGACCCAGTCTGGGGTTCTGGTTCTGCTTTTGGAGGCTCCTCCGCTTCTGCAAATCAGAAACTTGTCAGTGACTGAACTGAAACAACGAACAGATTATTTTATCATTTTTTCCCACCTGCTTCCTGGGAGAGTTTGGAGCTGGTCCGGTACCGACCCGATTCCCCTGCAGAACAACAGCAGGACTCATTATTACAGCTTCATGCATGGAAATGTGAAGATAAAGAAACGAGCAAATTAAACAAATATTTAAAGTAAAACCGAAATTACAGTAAAAACTTTAATAGTCACTAAAATAATATTTAAAGTAAAACAGAATTTAAAAATTACGGAAGAATTTAAAACAAATTGATTTAAATATTCAAGCTAAAAATATGTAAAGTAAAAATATTAAACCTCTTTATTTCTATAAAAAAGTAAAACGTTATTTTATAATTATCAAAATAAAATTTTTGAATTTCTTCAATAATTTTAATATCAGTTACATAAAACTTGTTTGTAACTACAGATTCAGTTTCTCATCATTTATGAGACAGACGTGACCAGAACCACAACCGGGTCATTGGTCGGACCCACCTTCAGTCTCCTCTTGCTGGTTCTCCTCCACCAGAACTGGACCAGGAAACACAGAAGGTCAGAATCAGAACCACTGAATGATCAGCACCAGGTGGGGGAGGGGCTCACCTCCTGTGGTGTCGATGGAAACGGGCTCCTCCTCTGGAACAAACACAGACTGGTTAGAACCCGACAGGACCGGGTCTGGTTGTGGTTCTGGTTCTGGTACTGACCGTAGTGCTCTCGGGTTCTGCCGGGTCGTCTGCAGAACAAACAGCAGGTTCATAAGGATCCACAGACTCTGGACAGGAAACAGGAAGCTACAGACTCACCTGGAATAAAATGGCTGTCGTCCAGCGGCGGCAGAGGAACGGCGGCTGCAGAGGAAACAACAACGGTCAGACTGCGGATCGAACCCGGATCTCTGGCCCGCCCGGTTCTGGAAGAGGTCCGATACATGCAGCCGAGCCGGTAATGGAGCGGCTGATTCAGAGACAGACTGGATCACAGGCGGGAGGAGAAGATGAAAGGAGCGTGTCTTAAAGACGGCTAATATGAAGCTAAGCAGTGCTAACCAGTTAGCCAGCGAGGCTAAAGGTATAATAAAGCTGCTTTAACACAACGTGGAAACGTTTTGATCTGCAGCGCAGAGCAGATTTCATGCAGTGGTGGCCATGCTTCTGCTAATGCTCTATTAGCAGAGCTAAAGAGCTTATGCTCTATTAGCAGAGCTAATGCTCTATTAGCAGAGCTAAAGAGCTAATGCTCTATTAGCAGAGCTAAAGAGCTAATGCTCTATTAGCAGAGATAAAGAGCTAGTGCTCTTTAGCTCATATTTTGCTTACTACTGTAGCTTTTATTTTGAAGACAATAAGTGATCTTAACATCCTAAATTACCTTTACTAAACTGTTAGCCTCCTCACAACACATGGAGGGTCTGAACATTATTGAATTTAGAACTTTAGCATTAGCTTCAACTAAACTCTATGCATGTCTAATCTTTTAGCATTCGTTTCTGCTAATACAATGTAGCTTTAGGGCATTAGCATTAGCTTCAACTACCTACCACTTGTATTGAGCACTGTAGCGTTAGTTTTACTAAATGCCATGTGTGTATAGAGCTTTGCCATCATGCTAACTGTTAGCGGAGCCTAGCACTGCTGTGGTGCACTAAAAGCCCCAGTGTGATCTGGTAAATGTTAGCTGTAGAACCTGGTTCTGTTTAGCAGTCTTTCCACCGGTTCTGAGTTACAGCTGCAGCTGGACCGCCGCCAGACCCTAATTGAGTTAGTCATCCCTCACATGCAGCAGCCGCTCAGCGGAACCAACCTTGGATTTCAGACTCCAGGTCCTGAGATCCAGGGACTGCAGCAGACACAGCGTTACCGTCCTCATGCCAACAGGCAGCAGGTGAGCAGTGAGTCACAAACATGAGTTATTTCAGCTAAATAATCCTGATTCGGGTTTAATCCTCTGAACCTGCTGCTGCAGAGAAAGGACAGGTGTCCATGTCCCACCTGATGTCTCCTCGGCTCCAGGACCGTCCTCCTCCGGTTCTGGAGCTCCCTTGGTCGGCGTTTCCACCTCAGGTTTACTGGGCTCTTCTAACAACAAAAACACATCAGCAGCTTGTTTATTCAGCTGTCAGTCACTTAAATCCTCTTTGGTTCTGATTCTGATGGTCAGGTTGAACTCCATGTGATTGGCTGACCTATCCAGAGCAGAAGTGTACCTAATAAAGTGGCCACTAACATCTGGCTAAATGATCCCATCAGACCTCACCTGTTCTCTCTTCAGGTGATCTCCCCTTCAGCGCCGGCGCTGCTCCCAGCCCTGTTGGCAACCCAAACAGTTTAAATGGGACCGAATGACCCAGGAACCCGGTTCTATATCAGAACCGTCCAGGAACCCGGTTCCCCTCCTGAACCGTCCAGGAACCCGGTTCTACATCAGAACCGTCCAGGAACCCGGTTCCCCTCCAGAACCGTCCAGGAACCCGGTTCCCCCAGAACCCAACCCCAGAGCAGAACCTTAAAGGTAAAGATCATGTGCTGCAGCAGGCGGCCATCGGACCCAATGAAAACCCACTGAGGTTTGGGGTGTGAATACTTGTACAGGCTCCAGCGCCCCCTTCAGGTTGGTTATCAAACAATGGGAATCAATTAATTCTGAAATTTGACCTTTATTACAAGAAAAAAAAACTTTTTCTTTCTTGGTGTCATTTTTATAACTGTTAGAAACTGATGAGAATAACTCAAATAATACCTGACCTTTGACCCCAAATCTCTGTTGGAGAAATGGAGGAGGTTCAAACTATCTCTTCCCGCCGTCATATCCCCTACTGCAAACGTCTATCTAACCGTACTGCCAGGCAGAGGTATAAGAGGAGTGGCAAAAACAAAGGAGCTGGATCAGCAGATGTGATGGAGTATTCTCTGATGCCTGGATGTTAAGCGTTTAGCATGTCGGGGAGGTCTCCATTCAGAGGGAAATTCAGATCAGGTGCAAGACTGACTGCTACTGGAGACCCTTCCAGCAACATCTCCGTTTGGAAAAGTCTTGTAGAATCTAAGTAAATGAAAAAAGGAGCTTCAACTGAAGCCAAAACATTTTCACTGTTTTATTAAAATACAGGCATGAAATACATGAAAACAGCAGAAACCTGCAGAGTGTCTGACTGATGTGGTTTACAGGCCGACGTCACCAGGAGGAGGAACCCAGAGGATCATGAACGCCAAACATTTCACTACAAACTACAAGCTCAAAACATTCAAGAACAAAATCCATGAATAAAACAAATGAACTTAAACCAAAGCAGTCCTAACAAACAACCACACACATAAACATGAGGTCAGATCCTTATGTTAAATATATCAAGTTTAGAATAAACTAACTTAGTTTCAGTGCTTCTGCTTTTTAAGAGGCTTTTTATTGATTGTTTAAAACATAAAACTGACAACAGTTACCATGATTACAGGTTGAATGTTTGTGAACCAGCAGTAAGGGGGTGGAGCTTCTGATGCAGCAAAGTCTGTTTGTATAGCGCCCCCTGCTGGTCCCGTGTCAACGATCAGTTACACAACAGCAATATTCAAACGCTGCTGGGGTCTTCTCCACTCGGTCCTTCCAGCTGTCTGTTTCATACAGTGGTGGACAAACATCTGCTAAGAGAGGAGCTCATTTTTAGCTTCGCACTTTAGCTAATTAATTGGTTGTTTTGTAAACGTTCAGTTGAATAAAGTGTGACATCTCTATTGAAGTTCTTGTAATTGACTGTTGAGCAATGTTAGCATTAGCTTCTGCTCCATACCGCGTTAGTGTAGTGCCTTAGCGCTACAGTGCCGCTTTAGGGTTAGCACAGCTAACGTTTTAGTTCCTAACACTGGTTTTAGGCAACATTTTTTAGAAGTACAATGCTTAGTTGCAACTTTTTCAGAAGTTGGGGATGTTTCCTAAAGACTTTTTTTTTTTTTTGGCCATTAATGCATCAAATCCCTCTCTTCAATTGGCCCAAACTGGATCAGAACAGCAATCTGGGAAGGTCTGAAAAGCTTTTAGGAAAAAAATATAGAATTTAATACAATTTCATATTTGTTATGGTCACTTTTATGATCATCCCCATAGATCATCCAAAACACGCAACTATGAAGAAAAATAAAGTGGCTAGGAGTATCTACATGGAGCACCAGCTGATATAAACCAAACACCAGAGTGGGCTGATGGTAGAACGGTTGACTGGGTTTGAGTCCCGACCTGGGGACCTTCTGTATGTCTATGATACATACGATACGATCGGGAGCAAGACTGACTGCTACTGGGAGATCCTTCAGTGGCAGTCAGAGTACCTGGGGGTACTCTCCAGAGTACCTGCTACTGGAGATCCTTCCAGTAGCAGTCAGAGTACCTGGGGGTACTCTCCAGGTACCTAGAGAGTGAAATCTTGGAAAACTTTACTTATCTGTCAAAATAAAACTATCTGATTCAACTTGCTAAGAGTTGGATACAGAGGAGAACTGGTGTCATCCCCTGTACTAACCAGTGCAATACTGTACTAGTGAAGTGCTGATCCACAGCTGCTTTGCCGTGACGCACAAGAGACAAGCATTGTACCTCTTGTGGCACGTGAAAGTCAGTGGATTTCAGGTTCATCAGCTTATTCAACTGTGACAAGACGATTAATGCACAACCCTATAACTCAGAAGTACACAGCAACAGTATTTACACGGACTCAGCCACAGCGGTCAAAAACTTAGTCCATCTGGGTTCATAGCCTGCCTACCACCTGTCACCCCTCGGCTCGTACAGCCCATCTATAGAGACCAAACAGAATTTGGCTCCAATATCCCAACAGGTATATTGCATGTGTCCAAACAATTCCAACCCAGATAAACCTGGTTTTTAAACCGGGAGTTCAATCGTTTCCCTGGACTATAGAGTAGGATGACATTCATCAGTCAGTTTTTAGTCCCATCAGCAACCATCTTGTCCCTCTTGATGGCTGCTGGAGCTAAAGCTTGGGAAGCATTGTAGTTCGTCTCTGAAAGGTCTCGTCTCTTCATGTCATTCTTTGTGGCATTTTGTTGCTTCTCCTTGGCCAACCTGTCGGCCTCCATCTTGTCCTGGAGGGCCTTCTCTCTAGCCAGCCGCTGTCTCTCCATCAGTTCCTTCTGTCTGGACAGCCTTTGTTTCTCCAACTTGTCCCTCTCCTGCTTCTCCCTTTCCTTCCTCAATGCCAGGTCTTTCTCTGATCTCTCTTTCTCCTGAGCCCATTGAGCTCTTTCTCTAGCAATCCTCTCCCTCTCTTCCTTCTCTTTAGTCGCTCTGTCTATCTTTTCCTTTTCAGATTTTTCTTTGGCCGTTCTTTCTCTTTCTTTAGCAATCCTTTCCAGTCTTTCTTTTTCTAGTTGCTCCTTCTGTTTGGCGATTCTCTCTCTCTCCTTACCAAGTTGTTCCCTCTCTATTCTTCTTTCTCTCTGCTTTCTCCTTAGCAACCCTTTCACTTTGGAGTCTCTCCTTCTCCTTGATGAGGCGCTCCCTCTCACTTCTCTCTTTTTCTGCCCTCTGTCGTTCCACTCGTTCCCTCGCTAGTCTCTCCTTCTCCACTCGTTCCCTCGCTAGTCTCTCCTTCTCCGCCTTTTCCCTCGCTAGTCTCTCCTTCTCCGCCTTTTCCCTCGTTAGTCTCTCCTTCTCCGCCTTTTCCCTCGCTAGTCTCTCCTTCTCCAGTTTATCCCTCACTAGTCTCTCCTTCTCCAGTTTTTCCCTCGCTAGTCTCTCCTTCTCCACTCGTTCCCTCGCTAGTCTCTCCTTCTCCACTCGTTCCCTCGCTAGTCTCTCCTTCTCCACTCGTTCCCTCGCTAGTCTCTCCTTCTCCACTCGTTCCCTCGCTAGTCTCTCCTTCTCCGCCTTTTCCCTCGCTAGTCTCTCCTTCTCCACTCGTTCCCTCGCTAGTCTCTCCTTCTCCACTCGTTCCCTCGCTAGTCTCTCCTTCTCCACTCGTTCCCTCGCTAGTCTCTCCTTCTCCACTCGTTCCCTCGCTAGTCTCTCCTTCTCCACTCGTTCCCTCACTAGTCTCTCCTTCTCCACTCGTTCCCTCGCTAGTCTCTCCTTCTCCAGTTTTTCCTTTTCCTTCTTTTCCTTTTCCAGTCTCTCCTTCTCCAGTTTATCCCTCACTAGTCTCTCCTTCTCCAGTTTATCCCTCGCTAGTCTCTCCTTCTCCACTTGTTCCCTCGCTAGTCTCTCCTTCTCCACTTGTTCCCTCGCTAGTCTCTCCTTCTCCACTTGTTCCCTCGCTAGTCTCTCCTTCTCCACTTGTTCCCTCGCTAGTCTCTCCTTCTCCAGTTTTTTCCCTCGCTAGTCTCTCCTTCTCCACTTGTTCCCTCGCTAGTCTCTCCTTCTCCACTCGTTCCCTCGCTAGTCTCTCCTTCTCCGCCTTTTCCCTCGCTAGTCTCTCCATCTCCTGCTTTTCCTTTTCCTCCTTTTCCTTTTCCAGTCTCTCCTTCTCCAGTTTTTCCTTTTCCTCCTTTTCCTTTTCCAGTCTCTCCTTCTCCAGTTTTTCCTTTTCCTCCTTTTCCTTTTCCAGTCTCTCCTTCTCCACCCTTTGTTCTTCTATCCTTCTCTCTTCTTTCATTTGTTCCTGTGCTGCTTCCAGGTCCTTCATCTTCTGTGCCCAAGCCGCCTCCCTCTCCTGCTCCTCCTCAGCCAGGAGCGCCCGGATCTCGGCCAGTGCGATCCGAGCGATTCTCTTGGCCTCCATCTTCTCATGGATCAGCCTGAGCTCCTCCCTCAGAGCCGAGCGCAGCTTGACGCCTCGGATCAGAGGACCCGAAGTCTGAGCTGAAAGATTTCAGTGGAGCGGTTAGAAAGGATCATCTCCACAGACGGCAACGAGGATGTGCGAGACTCGTTAATATTTATGGTTTCAACTGAAAACTAACATGAACTTGAGTGACATCCTTTTGTTTGTTTTACTGACTGGAAACACAGACATGATACTAAAGGTGCCTATTGTCATCACAATATAACCATGCCTATATCACTAAGGACTGCTTCCTAAGGGTCAGGGGTTCAAACCTTAAAGTTAATAAGATATTCAGCCTGTTGGAGGAATCATCTCCAACTTGAGCTCATCTGCCTAGAAGACATCATCCCATAACCTTGTCCTTCCAAACAGTTGACTGGTTCTGTCATTAAGCTGCTACAGCATGCAACAATTAGGATCAATTAGTGATTAGGCCTGTCACGATAACAGATTTTGTTGGGCGATAAATTGTCTCAAAAATTATTGCGATAAACGATAATATTGTTTGAAGACCTTTTTACATCGATTTAATGGAAATTACATAATAATACATGTGATTTCCTGCCAAAGATAGAAACACTTTGCTTTCAAAAGACACTTAACACTGGGACTGATACACAAAATAAATAAAACCAAAAATAAAAGATTCTCAGTCTCCATTAACAATAAATGTACTTGAATAAACTAAACATGAAGCCAAAGTGGAAATAAATACTGCATTCAACCAAAAGAGTGCAGATTATGAAGTCTGTATAGTTTATTGCCCTTCAGTAATCATTAGATTTAAATAGAGAAGAATCAGACTGCCTGATGCAAAAATTCAAACTACAGGATTTTTTACCCCAAACGACAATCTTAGAATATTCTTCGTTTTAAGATTGTCACTAGTGTGTTACGGTAGATCGTCGTGTGTTACGGTAGATCGTTGTGTGTTATGGTAGATCGTTGTGTGTTACGGTAGATCGTCGTGTGTTACGGTAGATCGTTGTGTGTTACGGTAGATCGTTGTGTGTTAAGGTAGATCGTTGTGTGTTATGGTAGATCGTTGTGTGTTAAGGTAGATCGTTGTGTGTTACGGTAGATCGTTGTGTGTTACGGTAGATCGTCGTGTGTTACGGTAGATCGTCGTGTGTTACGGTAGATCGTTGTGTGTTAAGGTAGATCGTTGTGTGTTATGATAGATCGTTGTGTGTTAAGGTAGATCGTTGTGTGTTACGGTAGATCGTTGTGTGTTACGGTAGATCGTTGTGTGTTACGGTAGATCGTCGTGTGTTACGGTAGATCGTTGCTCTGATCTAAATCAAGGATTTTATCCAGACTGGGAGAGTGACACAGCCTGTTGAATGTGACCGAATGTAGCCGTTGATCTGAATGTAGCCAATCAGAAAGCGCGGATTCTCCTCCTGCTTTCTGAGGGGAAACACGGAGGGAATCCCGAACAGCTGACACGATGCAACCCGAAGTCCAGCAGACATCAGAAACAACATGAATATTTATTCAACAGTTTGTGCAAAAAATATAAATAACTCGGGGAGGAGTTGGAGTGAAATTTCTACCAGAAAACCTGGTAACTTTTCAGCTGTTCGTCATTAACGTGACATAAATATAATGATTTTCATTCAGTCAGACTGACAGTAGCTACATGCATTGCAGGTAGATTGTAGTAAGGAATTGATTAATTCCTGGTTTCAAAGTTAGTGAACTGGACTTATTATTTTGTGTCCATTGTTGGACACAACACGGTTCGATCGAACCGTTATAGCGAGGATTTCTGTCGGCTGATGTGTCTCTCAGGTTTTGATAATGAGTCGACAATCGGCCACAAGATGGTGCAGCGCGCTGGACATTACACTAAGGAAATAAGGAAGTAAGGGAGGGTCAGTGGAGTTGAGCCTTTTTTCATTCAGTGTCATCAACAGGAAGAGAAAAAGGCAGGAAGAAACGATATAGCCGATAATTGAAATGAGGTCGATAGTTTTATCTTATCGTGCGATTAATTGACTTATCGTTTATCGCGACAGGCCTATTAGTGGTGCTAATTATTTCATGAACATTTTAGTACCTTTGGTTTGGTTTGTTTCAGCCTCTCCTGAAGTCTCACCTGGTGCTGAGAGTAGAAACAACTCGTCAAACTGCTGAGGTCGTCCACATTTACTCTCATGCTGAACACAACCATCTCACAGGCGAGCATCAGGGAACCTCAACCAAAGCCGAGTGAAAGGCTTTCTGGGAGCTAACCATCTTATCTCCAAAGATTAACAACAAATCAAAATGTTAACCGTTTTGCTTTCAGCACGAACAGCTCATGATTAAACACGAGCAGCAAAACAACAAAACCATGCGATTTAATGCAAGGCAGGAAGTCCATGCAGATCAAGAAGCATCATGAACATTTATTGACAGTGATCCATCAAGAAATCAGCTGACGATCAGAATCAGCCAAACTGGTGACCAATCAGCCTTTCTCTTGTAACCAGTAAACTCACCAGGACCAAAACCAGTGAGCAGATTTTGGTGCAGCCATTCTTAAAACTGAACTGAATCATGTCTTTGTGGCTCAGGAGAAACAAACAATCAACTGTTCAATACAGCAATCCCTTTTCTACAAACGCCTAATAAAACACTGGTTAGTTTAAACAGGTAAAAATAAAGCATTAAAGTTTGTTGTTTAGTTAAAACTGTTACTAAATGTTAAATTGTTGAAGAGGTTGAAGGTGTTTCCAGCTGAATCCAACAGACATGCTGTCAGGTTCAACATGGAGATACCACTGTTTACCTCTGTGCCTCCCTCTCTTCTTCTTCTCCTCCTCTACGGAGTTCAGAACAGAAACACGCATCAGGTGAGCGCGGCGCTCCAGACAGACCCAAACCCAGCCAACCGTACCTGTTCTGATCCGCTCAGAGCTTCCTCTGAACGTCCTCTGATCTGAGGGGAGAGCTGCAGCTTTAGCTCAGGAAACAGGAAGAACAGCTGATGAAGTTCAGGGAGGTTAAAGGTCACAGGAGGGATATCAACATGGATGCAGCTGGTTTCAGGTTTAATAAACGAGGTTAACCTTTGGTTATAAAACAAAGTGTAAACACACCAACCATGCAGTTTCATAGAAATTGCATGGTTTCTATGAACCATTCAGACTAAAAAAAACTGAGATTTTACCGACAATCAGGAAGAGACGTTAACGCCCGAAACTAAACTGATTAGACACAATCATGTTCAAGCAGCCAGCCAATCAGAACGCAGCAACGAGTGCATTCATTTAAACACAAAAACATGATTTGATCTCAAAGAGCAGAAGATTTTAATGTCAATACTGCTGACTCATAATTATTCTTGACTTGTAACTTATAATATGACAAAAAATCAAAATGAACCAAGAATAAAGTCGTAATGATGTAATTTTATTTTTACATGACTTTGGTCACGTTTGATCTTAATTATCCAAGTCTTTATCTCATTAAAACCAATTTTTCTCATAATTTTAAAACTTTTTTATGGTAATATTGCCTCTTTATTTTTCTAATATTAACACTTTATTCTAAAATTATTAAAATTCTAATATTATTATGATAATTCTTAGCCTGGTCCTAATAATGTTGTACCGAAACAACAAATTGCATACATTTTTATTTATCTAATAATAGCTCAATAAATAAAATAAAATCTGACATAAAATCATGAGATTATGTGGTTATATAATGTTGCAAAACTTTTAATTTGAGCTAAAATATTAATTATTTTTCTTTCTGATCAGCTTGTCTGAACACAAAAACTGGTTATAATATTAAAAGTGACCAAATAAAACGGTGTTCATCTCTTCCTCTTCAGTTCTCCTTGTTTGTTGTACTTGTCTCCAGAACCCAGTCTGCCCAGTCCGGTCCTGCAGTGGGAACCGCAGCTCCGGCTCAGACCCGTTGGATCTGGTTCTATGCCGTCAGACTGCCTGCTTCTGTTCTACTGGTTCTGCAGGTCCAGAATGACCTGCCTTTTGGACCTCCACATCATCAGCAGCGGCCTCTGCCCCTTCCTCCTCCTCCTCCTCTTCCTCACCTCGCTGTGCGGGGGAGAAACTACATCAAAGGAAGGTGAAGAAGCCATAGATCCAATCAGAGCCCTCCTCTGCTAAAATGTTCAGAACCTCTTCGAGCGACTCGCCGTTGGCGCTACGGCCGCCATCTTTGGTCAGGCCTGACGAGAGAGAGGGAAAGAAAAGGAGGAGAACGGGATGGAGGGGAAGATGGAGGACTGAAAATAAGGAGGAGTTTAAGAAAAGAAAACGGCAGGTTGGAGAAAAGGACGACTGGAACGAAACCAGGATGAAAAAATAAAGAAATGATGAATGAGGGAGAAAGATTGAAAGTTAAAGATGATCCAGAAACATCAGAAAAACACTTTCTCTCAGTCTCGTCTCGTCAGCTGAGCCGGTGAAACAGCGCCCTCTGCTGGTCACAGACACGCTTCATCTTCCTCTCCGTTTCCAGCCTGATTCACTGACCAGATGCAGCTTCTGGGTACAGAACAGCTGCAGAGATTCAATCTAAGAGCAACTAAACACCTCCGGACAGTAAAACAGTCGGTTCAGCCAGACCGGACCGGACCAGACTGGACCGGACCAGACTGGACCGGACCAGACCGGACCGGACCAGACCGGACCGGACCAGACCGGACACACAGAGGAGGAAAAACACGTCACACAATCAGAAACTACACAAAGACGCTTCATTTCTGCTCTTAATGCTCTAAAGTTAGGGAGAACACGTCACACCGATGTTAACCTAACCTTTGACCTCTGACCCTGCATACGGTCATGATCAACAGAAACACAAACTGTTCATGTCGGCCCAGTTTCACTGATCAGACTGACGTTCATTTTGTGCATCCATGTCAAAGGTCAACTTGATTCAAATCTCTGGGAGTTCCACAAGGATCAAGCTTGGTCCTGTTGCAATGAGCAATAAATCAATCACATCATAGTTTGAAACGAGATCAATAATTTCCTTTGCATCATTTATCATTTTTCTCCTTCAAAAACTGGATGATAAAAATCTTCAACCTGCTGTTTGAGACAAACAGCAGGTTTCATTTGTTTTCTGTTCTTTTACTTATTTTGGATGTTTAAAAGTTTTCCAGCTCCAAGGTTAAATTAAATTAGTCCTTTATTGATCTTTGAGAATCTGTTCTTGCATTATTATTATTATTATGGCTTATTACCATCATATTCTCTGAAAATGGCTTGAAAACACATTCTCCTTCATGGCAGATGATGCTATTTGCCGAAATATTAGTGATCAATTGAATCTTTTTCACTGCGCTGCTCATTGATTTTTATCAATCATTGCTGAATCTCCAGTCAGCATCCAACTTTCACTGCAATAAAACTCAAACGACAGAAACACTGGAGGACGTTCATGCGTCTGAACAGCCGGTGCTGTTAGTCTATGAAGGATGAGCTCAGGGTTAAAGGTCACCAGGTGATTAAAGTTTTAAGCCCAGGCCTTCATGTAAACCACATCAGTCGTTTAGCAAGGAGGAAATGGACTTGCCGAGCAGAACTTTGGCGTCCTCCACATCGAAGTCTCCGTCTCCATCCGTGTCATAGGCGGCTAGTTTCCCTGAGGAAGAGGAGTTTCCACAGTCAGGATGAAGGCTTTCACATTAAATCGGTTCAACAGTTTAACTTCCTGACTGTCAGAAGATCCCAGCTTGTTCATTTAGCATGTACGCTAACCGCTCATTCTGAGATCAATGAAGGATTAAAGCAGATTATTTACCACTCTGTAAGCCTCAGGTGGCTATGCTAACTAGCCTTAGCATTCCTGGCAGACTCTGCTATCAGAAAGCAGCTGCAGCATAGCAGAGAGAAGGGGGAGGCTGGCAGAAGCACATATACAAGCATGATAGGCAGCACTAACACCCGCCTCCTGGTTCTGATTGGTTGTTTTATTAATAACAGGTAGAAAATAGTTACAGAGTTTACAGCTAAACTTGCTTGTGGAGTTCTGAGTATATTTACAGAAAAAAAGTTTTTTTTTTGAGTCCATATTTATATAAATGTTTTCATTTCTGTACAGTTTTGGCTTCATTGCTGCTCCGACTGTCGTTCTTTCATCATGTCGACTTTTTTTGAGTCTCTTTGCTTCAGTTTAGACACTGAATGATTAACTGATTACTAAACCAGCTGATTATTTCAATAATTAATTCCTTATTTTAGCTCTAGTTGAATATAAATTCTCTTTTTCATATATTTCAAGTATAAACAGTAGAAAACCATGAATCATTTTCCATCGGCTGCTCTGAAAAAAACAACATAAAATCAGTTAATATCTGTGAGACGATGCAGAAGTTCTTCACGTCGCACCGGAAACAAACTGCGAGTGTCTTGTTGGGTTGAAACTTGTATTTTATTTTGTTTTATTTTTTTATAATTTAAAAATCATTAAAAAAAACTTAAATCATAAAATAAAAACTTTTATGAAAACTAACAGATCTGAGGATGAAACTGACAATTAGTTTGAGTTTGAGGTTGTGAAACTGCAGCTTTCTAAACAATTTGAGACGTTTCTCCATGCGAGGCGTGAAGTTTGACTGGCTGGTGATGAAAGAGGAAAAACGTTTCAGAGTCATGAGATCAAAGGAGATGAAAGAGCAACACGATGCAGAGGAAGGATGTGGTGAGGATGACTGCGGTCGTCTGTCAGCCTGAACCTTCAGAGAGACAGAAGCAACCACAGAGTCAGAACCAGGTTAAACCGGGCCGAACCGGGTCAAACCGGGCCGACCAGAACCTGCAGGCTGCAGAGGGGAAGTTGAGGCTTCATTGAAGCAGACAGGCTGGAGCAGTTTGTCTGCACAGCCGCTCAGTTCCCCTTATTTCCACTAAACCGCAGTGAGATGTTTCGGACTGATGGCGGTTCCCTCTTTGTCAGCGCTAAGCTAACTCACTAACTGAACCCTGCAGTAATCAGGCTGAGGGAAAACGGGGTGAAACGCTTTCATACCTTGCAGAACTTCAGAAAAGTTCATACGAAACTCCTGCGCCCTCGCTGCATGCAGAGGAAGAGGGATGAAGGCAGAGGAGCAGAGCGGTTAGAGACGTCACAGAGCAGCTGCTCGGCCCTGTGCGGCGGCCATCTTACCCAACACTTTGTCGTAGTCCACGATGTCGAAGTAGAAGACGGCCACGGAGCTCCAGACACCCAGAAGAGCCACGACCACCAGCCAGGTGAACATGGAGAACCTCGGACCGCCATCCGCCGCTCCGGGTCCGGCTTCGGCCCGCTTCCCATTCTTATGCTCCACAGGAGCCGGCCGGCCATCTGCACACATCACCAGCAAACAAAATCACAGATTTACTGATTTATCTTCTATAAACGCCTGAGTGGACTTAGCCCCGCCTTCGAGGCACAGCTCCTCCCCCTCTCAGCTCCTTCAGACTAGCCAGCTGCAATTAGCAAACCACTGGTGGAGCTCCTGAGCTCTGCGTAGTAGATTTTTTATTTAGTTTTTTATATACTTATCAAAACTATCACCATATTGTGACAGACAGACATGAGACAGATCATCTGTGAGAGCAAATCTCCCAATGCTAACTCGAAACAACCAATCAGAGGCAGGAGGCGGGTCTTAGCACTGTCAATCAACTTTCCCCTGGGTCTCTTTTACACTGTAGCTAGCATAGCATGTTGTGAATGCTCAGACTAGTTAGCATAGCCTCTGATGACAGCAGAAAAACTGTTTTAATGTAAGATTAAGTTGTTTCCCCACAATTAGCACATTTGGCAGCAGGTACATGGGGGTAATTGACAGCGCTAAGCCCCTTCTCCTGGCTCTGATTGTCTGTTTTTGGTCATTTCTTCAGACATAGCAGATTGTCTTGGGCCTCATAACAAACTGTCACAACATGGCAACCCTTCAACAAACATTTAGAAAAGTATTTTTTAAAGTGTAACTGCAGCTTTAATTGTCAGCCTGGCCGCATCGGTCAGGCGGTGAACCGAGGCGTTGTCAGTAAACAGCGTTTCTGTCATGGAGACGACTGAAACATATTCAGGGTCATGAGGAGATCTGATGCAGGTCGTTCTGACCCAAACGGGTCGCTGCGATTCATCAGCAAAATGTGAACAATCATTTCCTCACATTAAAGACGTTCTGGTGCGAAAGACAAGACGGACATTTTAGGATCTAAAATGTTAGTTTTATCCTTTATAAAACACAGACATCTTGGTTTTATTTCTATTGTGGAAAGCAGAACCAGAACCATCGGTGAGTTCCTCCAAATAAAACGGGTTTGCTTCCTTTACAATGATGTTCACAAGTTAAGCGACCCACATCCTGACCTTATTGATCAGCATTAACCAAAAATACAGAACAGTTTCAAAAGAATGAGGAAGTAGACGGCTTTTTACCAGAAAAGGCAAACATGTCAAAACCTTTGAATGTTTTCAGATCTGCTGTCACACAATCAATCATCTGCAGCAGATCAATCGCTTTTCCTGATCAATAATAATTTCCTTCAGAGGTCTGTAATCTGATGAAGTTTAAAATTATTTTTTATCAGAGGAACACTTTGTAACGAAGGCACTGAAAAAAGTTTCTAATCTCATCTTCAGAGTTTATAACTCAGTTTGTAGCTTTTATAAACTCAGTTTTTTAACTGGTAGTTTTTATAAACACTGAGTTTTTTAACTCGGTTCTGACTGCTGCTCTGACCCGGTTCTAAAGCAACCTGCTTGGTTCCTGCTGTGGCTCAGCTTCAGGAGCTTCAGAATAAAACCTCAGGCTAAACTGGAGTTTAAAAATCATTCCTGACGTTCTGATTGGTTGCTGGTGTCCATGTGACCCCCCCCCTGTACCAATGGAGACGGTTCTTTGTTCTGGACCAGAACCAGTAGTTTTGGTGGAACTGGAGTCAAATCAGATCTGGAAACAAGAATATAGAAGCAGCATTTCCACCCAACTGGACCAACTGGTTCCAGTTTGGCTGTTATTTCCTGGTTCCTGTTTGGACTGGCTGAAATACTAACTGGAGGCGGGCTCATGGAGCCCAACAGCCAATCAGAATGCTTAAAACTCCTGATTCAGGTTCTCTTAAACCTGCTGATAAGAACCAGTTGGACTGGTACCAGTGGTCGTTTATCACTGGTTCTATCAGGTCCACTGACCAGAACCGGTCCTCTACTGGATCAGAACCCAAACTGCTGCCAGAAGGACCTGGGTCGGGTTGACAGTCCGATTGGACCAGGAATAGAGAGAGCAGCTGTTCAGGACCGAAATATCTGCAGCTGATACCAGCAGCTGTCCATTTGGACTCCTATGGGTCAGACTCAGCACCGGTTCTGACAGGAACCCAGTTGAAGTAAAAGCAGATCAGAACCAGAACCAGAACCATAGCATGCTAAGGCTCACCGGTTCCTGGACCGACGGCTCCTCCACTGGACCGACCTGCTCCTCGTTAACGCCTCCTAAACGAGCCCCACCAGTTAGACCCAAACCCAACAGAACCAGAACCAGCTTCAGCTGCCGGGCCTACCCGTCTCCTGAAACGCCTCCTGCTCTTCCTCCACCTCCTCTTCCTCAGCGTGGATCTCCTCCACAGGAGGCTGGGAGGAGGCGCAGCGCTGCATAGCCCACCAAGCAAAACAGGTCCAGAACAGAACCAGAACCACACAGATATTACTCCAGAACCTTAAAGATCCTCCAGCTACCTGGAGCTCAGAGAGCTGGCGATGAAGAGGGAAAAGCTCCTCCTCTTCCTCCAACAACAGCTCTGAGTTCACAAAGCATCAGAACCCGAGCCGGAACCCGGTCCGGAACCTGACCCGGTTTATTATTAGAGCTGACAAAACCCAGAGAGGCTCCAGGAGAGCCTGGGATGCCGCAGAGCGACCTTGACTCGATTCTCCTCCTCTGTCCGTCGCTTAGCATCAGAAAACAATAAAAAGAAATAAAATGAAAAACAGACAAAGACAATAAATGTAATTATTAAAATATAGGAAATAAAGCAATAAAGTCAAAATATAAATAAAACTTTAAACAATTTTTTAAAAATAAATAAAGACAGACACAAACAAAAGATATTAAATAAAAAATAAATAAAGAGACAAAATTAAAAACTAAAAGAATCAAGAAGAATTCAGTTCTGCTGAAGAACCAGAACATTCTCCTGGTTCTGGACTCGACCCAACAGGTCAAAGGTAAAAAGCCTGCTATTTATGAATATACAGGAAAAGATCCTGAGATGGTTCACAAATATACATACACCAGCCGGTACCAGTCGGTACCAGCCGGTACCAGACGGTACCAGACGGTACCAGACATATGTTTGTAAACAACAGAGCTGAGATGAACTTCAACCCTCACAGCCTCAGTAAAAATCACTGAAGCTAAAGATAGAAATCAACCAGCTACACCTACAGCTTCCTGCGTGACCTCTGACCTCCAGCGCTGGGCCTGGTCACAGTTCTGGAGGTGAGATCTGTGAGGTGACAGGAAGTTCCCTCATGAAGATGAGCTGCAGCTCAAACACATCCTGCTTGTTTTCAGCTTTTAGCATCGATAGCAGGAGGCAAGAAAACAACTGATGGAGGTCAACCTGAGGAGGTCAACCTGAGGAGGTCAGCCTGAGGAGGTCAGCCTGAGGAGGTCAACCTGAGGAGGTCAGCCTGAGGAGGTCAGCCTGAGGAGGTCAGCCTGAGGAGGTCAACCTGAGGAGGTCAACCTGAGGAGGTCAACTTGAGGAGGTCAACCTGAGGTCAACTTGAGGAGGTCAGCCTGAGGAGGTCAGCCTGAGGAGGTCAGCCTGAGGAGGTCAGCCTGAGGAGGTCAGCCTGAGGAGGTCAACCTGAGGAGGTCAGCCTGAGGAGGTCAGCCTGAGGAGGTCAACTTGAGGAGGTCAACCTGAGGAGGTCAGCCTGAGGAGGTCAACTTGAGGAGGTCAACCTGAGGAGGTCAGCCTGAGGAGGTCAGCCTGAGGAGGTCAACCTGAGGAGGTCAGCCTGAGGAGGTCAACTTGAGGAGGTCAACCTGAGGAGGTCAGCCTGAGGAGGTCAACTTGAGGAGGTCAACCTGAGGAGGTCAGCCTGAGGAGGTCAGCCTGAGGAGGTCAACCTGAGGAGGTCAACCTGAGGAGGTCAGCCTGAGGAGGTCAACTTGAGGAGGTCAACCTGAGGAGGTCAGCCTGAGGAGGTCAGCCTGAGGAGGTCAACCTGAGGAGGTCAGCCTGAGGAGGTCAACTTGAGGAGGTCAACCTGAGGAGGTCAGCCTGAGGAGGTCAACTTGAGGAGGTCAACCTGAGGAGGTCAGCCTGAGGAGGTCAGCCTGAGGAGGTCAACCTGAGGAGGTCAACCTGAGGAGGTCAGCCTGAGGAGGTCAACTTGAGGAGGTCAACTTGAGGAGGTCAACCAGGAACAACTACCACCCCACAACACCAATTCAAGTCAGAAATACTTTATTTATCTGTCATATAGCCCAAGTATCGTCAGTCAGTTTTTGTGCTAGCAGATCCAGGGAGCAGCGGTGATGCTCCATCAGCTCTGCTTCTCCACCTCCTCTGCTTTTGCCGCTCCTCCTTAAATCTCTGTCAGTCTGCATGGTGAATATTCCCCGAGTATTGAATTATTTAATGTTTAAAGTGAGCGTGTCGGTGTTTCTGGAAGCACTTCAGACCCAGTGAAGCTTTTCAGAGAATCACAGGAAACGGAGTCCTAACAAACATGACTGAGGGTCAACAACCTCTCCGGACACGTTAGCAGAAACGCATCTGCGTTTCCCTCCATTATTAACACACCCCGCATCATTATTATTACCAACACAAAACATCCTTTAGAAACACACAACATCCAGCAGAGACTGCGAACATCCAGCTTAGCCTCTGTTAGCAGCATAAACACAGGTAGCGGCGCTAGCTTAGCGCCTAAACTGACTCCATTCGAAATTCTGCTCGTTTTAGAAACTCTCCTTCATGGTTGAAATAGCAAACAAAAAATGGAAATTATGACTGAAACACTATAGCATAAAACACCCAGAAGAATTCGGCGTTACCAGCATCAACACATTTGGATATTTCTATTTATTTTCTTAAGTTCTTAAGCTGTTCTGATCGCTAATTAGGAGGTGGTTTTAGCCCCAAAAACAATAATCTAAACATCTGAAAGGCAGAACTGAAAGCCGAAATGACGTGATTCATAAGTGTATGGATACGATCAGGTTAGTATGGTTGGGTTTTTTCTGTAATCACTTCAAAAGAAAAAAACTTAAAATCTCAAAGTCTTCTAATAGAGTTTCGCTTGAAGGCGCGTCTCGAGCGCATAGTAAAAAAACATAACCAACCTCTTTTATTGTGAGTTTTTGAATTCTTCTTCTGCGCCATTTCTTCCTGAGTTCCCCGCTGTTTGCCTCCAGCTGAGCAGCAACAACATCCACCTGCAAGCCGCCGGAAAGCCCTCTGGACCGGACTGGAGCTGCGGCTCTTCTGCCTCTCGGTGATGAAACGATCAGTTCCCCCAAAATCTCCTCTTCACTTGGATACCAGCAAAGCCGAAGTCCATGGTAACCGTGACTGGCATCGGCCCGACCAATCAGAGTGCCAGAAACAACACGGAGGCGGGTGTTGGGGCGGGTTCTCCTCTGGGTTGACCAATCAGATTGCGAGGCAGCTTCCAGGCGTCGCCTCTTTTCTTTGGAAAGGAGGGAAAACGTGGCAGAAGGAGGAGAGTTTTAAACATCTGGGGCGGAGAATCCTATTAATGATCACACCGCGGCCTCCATTAAGAATACTTTAATTACAAGTGAGAAAAAACAACAGCAAACAATAAAAAATCAGCATTAATTTAATCAGGGTGCATAAAAACAGATTCTGTCCTGAGCGATTCATCGTTGAGTTTTTTCCCACATTTATTAACCTTAAGTAAATAAAACATCTCATATCTTTAACAGCTTTACTTTAAGTTCATGCTTTCCTCAACCATCTCACGTTACCTTATTAAGTTTAAATAACATTCAGACAGGAGAATATTTGATTTTAATGCACCGATAAGGAATTTTAACTAAATAAACTTAGAACATATGCTTGTACTTACATATTAAATCCGCCTGGGGGCGCCATTGTAAAATCCAATGTAAAAAAAAAATCCCCGTCAACAATTCTGACTCTTTCTTTCACACGCGTCAAACAAAATGTTTTTATGAGTTTCTGTTGAATAGTTTGTTGGTTGTTCTGCAGCGGATATCCCATTATTCCCCCTGGAATCACTGGGTTTTTCTGCCCCGCTCGAATACATCCTTGCAGGTGCATCAACTCACTTATGCAACACACAAGACACAGGAGACACCACCAATATCAACCAGCAACTACACTGCCCCGTTCTTCTCCTGAACACACTCAGGGAGAAGGGAGGAGGCTCCGCCTTTATTACCTAGCGTAACCTTCCGCTTAACAAGTAGTGCCAACATAAACACAATGGTGGCAAACAACGTTCCCTCTAATTGTTCATGTGTCTGGGCGTACACACAAGCTTCCTGAACACACTGAGGACCACTGTGAGCATCATCAGTGTACACGGCGTGGCCACTGAGGACCACTGTGAGCATCATCAGTGTACACGGCGTGGCCACGCACAAGTATCATAAATCTGGGATCATAGAAAGTTGCATGGCTTATTAAAAAATCAAATTACATCAGCAGTTTTCATTTGTTTGCTTTTAATTTAAGTGATTTGCTCAATTAAAATAATAAAGGAAAGAAAACATTGCTGTCCATGAGATGCATGCTATAAGTAAGAGTCCTGCTTCAGCCAGGGTGAGAAATGAGACATTACACCTTTCAGACATAAATGTTTGTTCATATTAAAACATTCACATTTTGCACAATGAAATGTTTTCTGTAGCTTGTGATGCAGTATAAATTCTTGTAAAATATTTAATTACAGTTTTTTTCATGTCTGCCCTTCTCACTTCTCCAGTGGTTGTTCACTTAGCCCAGGTTGATGGTCAGTCTGCTTCTTGCTTTATGTTCTTGAATTCAGCATATTGACTGTTAATGGCCTCCATAATCTGTGGGTGGAGGAGAAAGGCCTCATACTTCTTTGCCAATGTACAAATGTCTGCTTATCCATAGTCAAAAGTCTGAACTCAACATTTCAGTATCAAATGCAGACCATTCCTTTCATTTGATTTGATTCCATTTGATCTTAGAAGAAGTGCATTTATTTTTTTTTACTGTGGCTTGGTGAGTGGATGTCCCACTAGACATGATAAGGTGATGGCTTTCACGTTTCTTAACTCTACCGCTCTATTCTCACCTGCACGGCCATATGACCAAGGCACGTAACCCACGTAGCGAAAGTGAACCGTATCGTATCATTGGCTGGATTCCTGTCACTCACTGAGTTCGATCGCAAAGTAGTACGGAAAAAATTTATTGGTCCATAGTCAAAACTGATGTCTGAGCTCAATGTCCACTTTACGTTGGACTTTATTTTATGCGCTACATTTTTTTGTGTGCTGAGAATATGTGAGCAGGCGCAGCTTAGAGGGAACGTTGGTGGCAAACATTATATTCAACATAGTTCAAAGCTTCACACTATTTCTGTCTTCAGATGGAAAATGGATGAACAGGTTCTCATAATCCATCTGTTTTCTGCTGGTGCCTCTGCAGCGAGAGGCGGGGTCACCTGGACAGGTGGCTAGTCTGTCGCAGGGCAACACACACACACACACACACACACACACACACACACACACACACACACACACACACACACACACACAACACACACACACACACACCGAGGGAGAATGTAGAGACCAATTAACCTGTCATGTTTTGGTGGGAAGAACCCGCCATGCAGAATGTGCAGAAAGGTTTTCACAATATGTCAGCATATTTTTACACATTTCTAAATCGGTTCTGAGTTGGTAAATTCCTCCCAGGTGAGTTTCTCTGAAACCAAATGGACGGTAACATTTGAAGCAGGTGTCAAAGGTTTTAATTTTCCTGTTACATTTTTCCCTCCACTCATCTTTCCATCAGCCCGGCTGGATGCAGCACTCTGTGGGCAGCCATAGAAACAGGACAATTGTCATGTCTCCCTTTTTCCTTTAATGCACAAATTTTCCCACGAAGTTACAAAAATAAATAAACTTTCTGTTTGTTTTTGTGAAAATCCGCTTGAAGTCCAGCAACAGTACCTAAAACCAACAGCCAAAAGCTGTCCAGGTTATGGGTTGAACTGGAAAATAATGTTTACAAAATGTCACATAAGCTCTGCTTATACTCAGACATATGATTAAATGTAGAATTATAGTTCTATCTATGATGAAGTTCCTGATGTTTGGTGCTGAGTTTTATTCTTGGATGACCTGGAACTTAAAATGTCTGCAGTTTCTACAATTCAAACAGAAGGAAAGCAACGACAGATACAATAAAAATAAAGAAAAATCAAGAAAATGGAAAACAAACAAAAAAATTTAAAACTTCCACAGATGATCAATTTAAAAATAAAACAACATACAAGAGGACACACAATGGAAGGTTAAAGTTACTACAACTAAAATAAAAATAAACAAAAAAAATAAAGTTTTTTAAAAATCACGAACAATTTCAAGAAGAAAATTAAAGTTACAGACATTATAATTAAAAATAAATAAAATCCAATAAATAAAGAGTAAAAAAAAAACAAACAAATCAAGAAATAAGAAGTGAAATAAAAAAGAAAATTATAAAAAAATAAAACAAAAGAGAAGTTAAAGTTATAACAGTCACTAGAATAAAAAATAATAAAAAATCAAAGGAAGAGAGAAAAACGAACAAACTCAGAAGTTAAACTGAATCACTGACTGACTGACTGACTCGGTCCGGTTCTTCTTCTCCACGCTGCGGTTCGGCCGGTCAGTCAGGCGGCGCTCTGCTCCAGGAGTTCTGGTTCTGAAGAACCGATAAATCGTCAGAAAGCCTGCAGCTCCTTCTTAAAGGTTCAGAGGAAACTCCGCCAACATCTCCACGCGGTCATCCAGCGCGAGAAAAACGCGATTTATGTTCCAACCTCGCGATACTCTCCTCCCACCGCGCTCTCTCTCCCCCCGCACCGGGGGCGATCAAGCGGCGGGGATGACGGGAGAGTGTCCGGACAGCTCCAGCAGCCCGCGGACGCCCCGACACGCACCAAGCCCCGCGCTCCGTCTGCACTCAGCGCGGCTCCGGTTCTCCTGCTGCGGAGGGAAATCTGACCCGGAACCTCCGGAACCAGCTCTGGACTTCCTACCTGTTCAGCCACCAGCTGCCGGACCCCCACTGAGGACCCGCGGAGACCCGGTCGCCTGTTTCTGGAGTTACCGGAGTTTTTGTGCGGGGCGATGCGGGAGCGGGCGGAGTGAAGCCGCCCGGCCGCCCGGTGCGCGCTGCCTGTTCCCGGCGGAGAGGCGCGCGGCTCCCCGCCGCTCCTCTTCATCAGCGCTTCTTCATCAGTTTGGATTGTGAGCCCGCGGGTCGGCCGGCGCTGGCCGCCCATGGATCCGCCGCTCCACGCGTCCTGTGCGGGTCAGTGAGCGGGACGCAGCGGGATGTTGTGATTTAAACCCGCAGCTTTTACCGCAGGACTTTCACATGTAAGTAACCGCATTTCTTGTCCTCATTCTGGCGGCTGAGGCGGCGCGTCTGGGCGCGAACTCTGACCTTTGGGTTCATCCTGGAAACTGAAATCAGCAGGAATTCAGAAATATTGGCTTTTTGTTGATGAAAGTTTAAAAATCCCTTTAAAAATCCAACAGAATCAAACTTTTACGCACAGAAATGGTTTTTTATCTGAAACATCTCCAGCCGGACTGCGGTTCCGGTTCGGACCCAGTCAAGGCGCTGAGTCTCCTGCGCAGCTCCGAGCTTCTCCTGAGACTCGGTTCCTACGCGACCGAGCCCAGCCGCCGGGCCGGGCCGAGCCGAACCGAACCGCCGCTCTTTCCATTAATTAAGCGGCTGTTTGTTTGCGCGGCTGCTCGTCACTTTCTGCCTGTTTACGTCTCCAAGCGGACAAACTTCTGCGTTTAGGGCCTGATTTCCATAAGCTGACATTTACTGACGCCCGGAATATTCAGAACTAAAGTCACAAACTGCAGGAGGAATAAAGCAGAAGCTTCATTCATCCTGCAGGTGAAAATGTTTCAGGGCAGAAATTATTAAATAACAACAAAGATGAAATGATGAAACGCGTTTTACTTCCTGTTGATGTTAAAATGTGAGTTTCATGTTGAAATCTGGGCCGTTTATTCATGACTGAGGCAGATTTGTTTTGCTGTTGGGAGAACAAATGAAGCGTAAAGGCTGACCTTTAACCTTCTGGATGCTTCATGTTCTGCAGCCTCTTTTTATTCTCACATCAGATGAAAGAGAAGCTGCAGAAATACTAATATTTACATTTTATTTTATGAACTGATAAATCAGAGCTTCATGCGGCCAACAGCTTCCAGATTCTGTTATTGTTCATAAATTTATATCGTTGCTTTATCTGTGCAGCTCCAGATGTTTACAATTACCTGATTAATCTGTTAATATTATCATATTATATCAGCAAATATTTCCCTTAATCTGACCTTCTATTACATTACAGATTAATAAATCCTTCTTATTGATATAAATTTAACAAGTGAGTTTAATTTGCGTTAATATTAAAGGTTTATAGAAATCAGTAGATTTATGTAAAATTAGCAGTATTTAAGCAGCTGGGAAACAGAACTGTTGCTCCGAATGTTGCCTGGTTTTCCTCCGTCTCGACTCCGAGGCGGTCCGGTTTGTCCGGATCCATCCGGTGGGAGAATCCCGACGGGAACGTTTCCCTTCAGGTGGAGCCCGGTGAGGAGAAAACACGATGTGACGACCGTAAACAGCCCGGACTCGGCTCCGTCCCTCTCAGTCTGCATCTAAATCCCTGTCAGGAAAACGGATCCTGATGCTTTCAGGAATATTTATAAAGGTTGGGATTGTTTCTGAGTTTCTCCTGCTGAATGACAAACTGCTCCAGTCTTTCTCTGACTCATGTTTGTTTTGTTTTTATGATAATTCAGAATTGAATGCCTGTTTTGTTTGGAGAATCGAGATAAAAACACAGAATTTTATTTATGTGTGAGTGATTTTTGATTTTTATTTCAGAACAGATTTATGCACAGAAGTGAAAAATCAACCCAGAGCCTCATGAATGCAATCTGACGGAAACAGTTTCATTTTTATTTGCTGTTATTTTGTAATATGTTCCTATAATCATATCAGCTGATGACTCCATTGGATTAAGTGCCTCATTGAGTCATATTGTGATATATTGTGTCAAAGTTTCCCCTATGATGATATTATTGTCATGGTATC